>NC_067142.1:49124045-49271545 GCF_903995435.1 Acomys russatus
GGTGCAAAAGGCAGCAGGGGTTTAGAACAGAAAGGGGATTCTGTGGCCTGTGTGGTCACGTCCAGACCTGATGCTTCTTCGGCTGATCTTGAATAGAAGTGCTTAGCTCAGACAAGAGAACAGATACAGTCAGGACACTACGGGATGAGGAAAGAGACAAATAGTTTCCATTCTGGAAGAAAGTGGGCCAAAACATTAGGAGAAACTAAAGTGGGGAGGGGGGCTGAAGTGGCTTGAGTGGAGTGGGTTTTGACTGGACAGTCGGGATGGAGTAGAACATCCATCCTAAGGAACCAATGAAGGCTTTGGGAAGCAGGGCTCAGGCTGCAAACGCAACACATGCATAATGCATGGCTTCCCATAATAATGAGTTACAGCAGTGGAGAAATCAAGCAAAACCCTTGCCACCAAAAACTTGTGTTCTATCAGAGATATAGGTAATATTTTAAGGAAGCAATTGCATGAATCTTTGGGGCACGGATTCCAAGCAGAAGCAATAATATACATAAAGACCACGAAAGCAGAGAACTCTTGGGAGTGTTCCAGGGCTAGGGGCCAACACGGTGGGGAAGGAGGAGCTGGGTAGAGGGAGATGATGTCATGGATGACTGCAGAACACACTGACCATGGTGAGGAGTTTGGAGTTTACCCTCAGAGTGACGTGACCCCATAGGGTGGTGTGATGTGATTTACGTACTTTGAAAGATCACTTAAACTGTGGTATGGACATTAAGAGTGTAATGAATTAATCCATAGCTCATGTTAAGGGGTGTTAGTGGTTGAGCTTTGAGCTGTAGCAAGAAGGTAATGAGAAACAGACAGGTTTAAGGTACACTTTCATGGCAGAGCCCATTGTACTTAGAGGGGCTTGGAGGCAGCCCACGAAGCAAAGGCGGAATTAAGAATGACTCTAGCATTTTGGTCCATACAACTTATCAAGTCAAAAAAAAAGACTTCATCACGTATGCTGGCAGTATTTGTTGCAAGTCTGGATAGAGAGGCCAGGAGATAATGGAAATATGACTCAATGGGTACAGCAGAGAGATTTCATCAAGAGAGACAGTTGAGAAAAAGCATTAACACTGAAAGGATATTTGAAGCCAAGGAACAGAGTGACCTCATGACCTAAGACAAAGAAGGACAGATCCCCAGAGTAGACTAACAGCCAGAAAGCTGGGAGGAAAGAAAGGAGGTGATGTTTTGAGAATGAGACAAATGTTGCTGGGAAACCAAGTGAAATGAGGACACAGAAGTGAGCCTCGGTGACGTCAAGCTACAACTCTGTGCCAAATGTGGTGGCTCACACCTGTAATCCTAACACTTGGGAGGCTGAGGCAGTGGGTGCAAGAGTTTCAGGCCAGCCTGAGCTACATAGCAAGCTCCAGAGCAGTCTAGACTGCAGGGTGAGACCCTGGAAAGAGAGGAGTCCAGGAAGAGAAAAAAAAGCTCTGTTATCAGTTTTGATGAAAAGCACTTTAATGCAGTGATAGGGACAAAGCTGTTGAGACAGGAGTGAGATGGGAACATGAAATCTTGATAGGGGAAATGGAATAAAGCAATGGATGGTGCTGCGGGAGATGATCTCCTTTGTTATTTGTATTTGTTTTGACTTGGTCTCTTGGTGTTGCTGGTTTGCTCAAGGTAAGAGTACTGCAGTGTGTCTGTATGCTAATGAGAAGGATGCCAGATAAAGGGGAATTTGATGGAGTGGAAGAGAAGGTATCTGTAAGATTGGAATTCTTGGGAAGACGGTAGTTGCTACAGCTCAGGATAATACTGTAAAACAGCCTATCAGATGTCCTGCATATTAGATATCTACATTAAGATTCATAACAGTGGCAAAATTACAGTCGTGGCGTAGCAACGGAATCATTTTGTGGTTGAGGATCACCACAGGATTATTCCCAACCATAAAATTGGGTCGCGGCATTAGGAAGGTGGAGAACCACTGCTGTTAAGCTTGTGGTCAGTAGACAGGAGACTCGTCTCTCTTAACAAGGGGAAAAGCACAAAGCAGAGGTGCGCGTGTATGGTTGGGTCTGTGGGTTTGGAGGAGAGCAAAAATCTAACTGGATTCTGAATATTTTCTTGAACTCGGGAAAGCTGTTGAAGATTTCAGGAAAGTCAGGGTATAAAACAGATCTATGAAACACTGGGAAGTGCATTTACTACCCCAGCCATGTTTGATAGTGTCACTCATCAATTTGGTATTATGCCTTATCAGTGTGGCTCAGGCAGTGCGTTTGCATGGAGTTCCCCCTGCAGTGGTCTTTCGGATGCTGAGTGAGTGCTCAGTTGCGGATAACTAGGATTCAGGTCTTATAAAATAAACATAAATGGTAGAAAATTAAGGATGTTTACAAGGGAACAGCCAGGGTGGTTATGACTTATGTACAAGTTTCAGAAGCAGAGGTAAGGAGTTTGGGTGGAGTGCACATGTGTCATAGCAACAAGTAACACTTGTTTAAAAAATTCTACAGGTGCTAACTGCTTTAGCACA
The DNA here is from genome assembly GCF_903995435.1 of Acomys russatus. Lineage (NCBI taxonomy): Eukaryota > Metazoa > Chordata > Mammalia > Rodentia > Muridae > Acomys > Acomys russatus. The sequence continues at coordinate 49,126,546 of NC_067142.1, forward strand.
CTGAGAGATTTATAAGAATTTGAGCATGTCTTTCCTGTGAGGGAAGATTGACAAGAGGCTGAATCTTGTTAAGGTGATTGTTAGTTTCAGGAATCTCCTGAGACTTATGAGGTTTCTTCTTCCTGCGTCTCAAGAGCCCCCCTCCTGGAGAGAATGCTTTAATCCATATGAACCCACCACACAACAATCATCATTGGTTCTGTTCGTGTGACTGTGGGAGTGTCTGTGTATATACGTGATATGTGGGTGCACATGCATATGTGTGTGCCTGCATGTGCAAGTTGATATCACGTGTCATCTACTGCTGCCCAAATATCTCTTACTGAAATCAGAGCTTGCTGATTGCCTGAGCTGGGTAGCCAATCTCTGACTCATGAGTTACATATGTGCACAACTGCACCTGGATTTTACATAGGTGAATTTGGGTCTCCATGATTGCATAGCGAGTACCATACTAAGATACGTCTCCAGCCTCACCAATATTCTGTAAGCACTTCAGTGGCCATCTCACACTTTGTTGTTATGCTATCTTGTTAAGGGAAATCAAAACAATACTTGAATTTATATAAGACCAATAAACCTGCAAGACTATCTCAAGTTCTTTACCAAAAGTATTCCCAAGTATGAGAGAATATAGTACATAAAATATCTTATTCCTTAGCCCTTTTCCATGGTAGGTAGCAGTTATTAAGTATTTACTCTGCCAGTATACTAAATACACTTGCATTGAGGTCTCACCTAAATGGTACAGCACACTGAAAGAGATGCATGTATTATGCCAAGTTCACATGTGAAGAAACAGCTCTCCATGGTCTCCTGGGCCAAGGGTTGGGGTCATGGGTCTGACTCCAGAGCCTTTTCTCAACCACTGTCCCTATGCTGCCCCCATCATATTCTTAGAATGAGTCTTAATGCAAATGGAACACACATTCCCATTTGCATGTGGACAGTTGTTGTGATGCCAGTGCTATGACCATTAGGGTCCGTGAGAAGCTGCTCAGTCCTGAGGAACTTCAGAACAGTTGTCCCTTGCCCTGGGTATCAAGCACTGGTCTCAGTCCTAGAGACTGGAGTGCTGGGAGAGTTCTATTTCCTCAGCCTTTCCCTAACAAAGCACCTGTCTCTTCTGTCTTCCAGTTGACCGTCCTCCAATGGAGCCTTCCCAGTTTGTATCAGTTGTCCCTAAGAATCCAGACAAGATGGGATTTGATGAGGTAGGAGAGTCTCCCCCCCCCTTTCTCTCTCTCCCATGCGCATGTGTGAGGTAGTGTACATGTGTGTGTGTGTGTACACGTGTGCTTGTGTGTGTGTTAACAGGCACATATGTGCAGAGATTTGTGTGTTTATGTTGGAACAGAAGACCAAACATCTGCGCGAGAGCACGCAGGCAAGCTTGGCAGCTGGAAAGGCCCTGAGGACCTGGGCTTGTTCTCATTCTGTTTTCTGGTCTTCACAAAGGAGGCTCAGAAAGAGTTATTTAGTGATGAATATTTTACCAAACTTTTTTAAAAATTGAAGTTCAAGGGTAAGGTAAAGAGGGTACATGTTTCAGGATCTGGGGAGCATTACCTTTATTCTGCCATAGTTGAGTGAATGGAAACTATTCTAGAACACTCTAGGCTTTGTTTTCCTTCTGCTTTTCTTCCATGGGAAAAGGTTGGAGGGCAGAGTTGAAAGGACAAATGAAGAGAAACACATGTTCTAAAACCCTCTCAGCAGGCAGAGACTTTATGGTAGTCTCCCTCCCTCGGGCCATATCTCCTGTGCTGTTATAGGTACATAAATAACAAAGCAGGGGTGGGAGTTTAGCTCAGCGGGAAAGCGCATTCTCAGGGTAAGCCGAGGCCTGGGTTCAAAGCTTAGCACTGCAAGAGAAGGGGGGGGGGGAGGGAGAGAGAGAGAGAGAAAGGGAGGGAGGGGGAGGGAGAGAGGGGGGAGAAAGAAGAAAGGGTAGGGGAATGGGGGAGAGAGAGAATGGGAAGGGAAAGGAAAAAGGAAGAAAGGAAGAGGGGGATGGAGGGAGGCTGGAGAGAAGGAAAAAGAAAGGAAAAGAGAAGGAAGGAAAGAAAGAAGGAAGGAAGGAGAGCAGAATATGAAGAGGGGCTTTTCTTGGTAGTGTGCAAAACAGATGGTTGGCAGGGCCAGAATTGTGGCTCTGTGCCACGGAGCCCTTCGTGGCTCCCGACGTGGTCGCAGGTCCATGCTGAGGAGTCCTGAGGTCTGGACCTGCCAGGTGTCCACAAACTGAGTCTGAGTTCCCCCAGAGGGTCTGGATGTAAGCCAAGCATTGCGCTTTGAACTCAGTATGCTTTGACGGGAGGAAAAATGCCTTGTCACATTGGAACATTAGCATCTGTGTCCCCAAATCATGTTCATCCCAAGGAGCTAATGGAACCAGGAAGTGGCATCTCTGCTACGAAACTGACTTGAAGATAGACTTTGAAGAGTAGGAAGGGGAACTTCAGGAATAGCAAACAGTGACTGTGCTATTTCCACAGAAGGTAGCAAAAGGAGAGATGAATTTAACTGTAGCAAAGTATAATAGACCCCATTGAGTCCATTTCTATTTACTAAATACAGTGAGTTGTTTTCAAAACTGACCAGGGCTACAAGGGTGGGCTGACCAGCACCACAAGGGTGGGCCCTTCCCAGGGTGCCCTCCCACACAGCTCTGTCTTGCTCAGTGCAGTTTTCTTTCCCTGGGGCCTCTCTTTATCTTCTAGGAAAGAACACCGAAGTGTCTTTCAATCTTCCCTTTTCCTCCTGCAGTCACATTTCTGTAAAGAGCAAATCACAGCAAAATAACAAAACGGGGGGGGGGGGGCATCTAGCTCCGCCTTGGGCAGGACTTGGTGTTAGGCCAGCCCTAGGAAAGAGAGGCCGGCAGGGACTGTGCTTTCCACGGCCCAGGATAATCATCTCTCTGTCTGTAGCAGACATGGGCTGTGGAAAAGGGGTGTCAGAGGCCCTTTCTGGCCTCCCATACTGTGACCTGGTTGCTAGTGTCTGGCTGCATTTGGCACTCAGCTCTTTGCTCTGTTTACTAAGTATGAGCAAGCCGTCTGTGTTTTTCCTTCATGGCTACTGATTTTATTGGCCTTGCCCCGGCAGGGCCCAGGACGGGACTATCATTTAAAAAGGCTTCCTGGACCTCAGGCCTCTGGTTTGCAGGGGACCTTTTGGATGTTTCTCTGTTTGTTTTGTTTTGCTTTGCTTTGTCTCCTCGAGTGACCTCAGATGGCTCCCTGGATACACGGATATGCCGTTTCCTTCCTTTCCTTCCTAAGTCTGTAAAACCAGGCAATGGAACATAGTGAATATAGCACATTAGGCACCAAATATTCATCACACAGAAATCATGGTGTTTTTTTGTTTTATTAGTAACTACCCAGTTAAGTGGACCAAGAGGTAGTAAAAATCCTGCCGCACACGCCTGCCGAGCCCCGCCTCACACGGAGATGTTGCAGAGAGCATTCGGTTGCTCCCATGAATCTATCTATACGTGAACAGGGGTGAGAGTAACGCGCAAGGGAGGATTGAAAGCCTAGTTCGAGTAACTTCTGATCCTGTTAAAGCATATATTTAAATTTATATCCATGACAACCATCCATTGAGCCAAAGCTCAATGCAGTGTAATCTGAGCCACAACCTCATTATCCAATAAGATTTCTTCTCAATTCGCATAACATGAAACCAACTGTATTATAAACCAGATATGTTCATGTTTTCATATATATACAGGGCTTGAGGGCTGGGTTTGGTCAAATGGCTCGTTTTCCAGACAACAGAGCTAAGTGCCCAGAGGCATTAAATGTCCTCCCCAGAGTCACCCAGACTGTTAGTCAGGAGGAAGCAAGTGTCCTTGGCCCTGTTCCCGTAGGTTTCTCCTTCATCCCAGGTTTCCCCTGCTGGCAGCTGACGTCTCCCAATCTTGAACAGATTAATATCCAAAACCACCTCATTACTGCTTGTAGCAAGAGGTCCTTACCCAAACACTAAGGCACAACAGGTAAGATAGATCCATGCATGGAAGAGCTTGTTGCCACACTGGGAGACCCGAGTTTGATCCCTCGGTCCCGCCTAGAAAGAGACCTAACCCTGTAGGTTGTCCACTGACCTTTGCACATGTGCCGGCCACTCACAGCCACACATTTACACTATACACAAGAAAGAAAGAAGGAAGGAAAGAAAGAGAACATGAATGAAAGATGCTAACTTACCCGCAACAGTGTTCATGAGGCTTTCGTTACCTTACCATGTCTACGTTTTAGCACTGCTATCATGAGATGTTGGCAGGCCAAGGTGAGGGGTACAGGCAGCCTCAGCCCTCACTTGGAAAGGCTAAATGCGCATCCTTCCTTATTTACAAGTCAGCAGGTGTCCTCTGTAGAGCACTCTACAAAAAACTCAGACCCAAATTATATTTCGCGCTACTCTCTCCTCCGTCAAGGGTAACCCCAAGGAAACGGCCCCTTTTCTTCAATGTCTTCATCCTCTCAGCTCTAAGGAGCTAAAGAATTCTGGGGTGGGGGTGGGGGGCTGGGGGGTAGGGGTGTGGGTTGAGCTTCCAAGACTGAGATCTTTGACGTTCATTCTGGGAGTTTGGAATGTATAAAAGCACCATATGTAGACTCAGATTTTTCTTAGTTTTTCAAAGATGTGAAGCCTACCTAGTGGGCATGAATTGCGCTGATACCAAACGCAGTACTTAAGGAGAAGACCCACAGCGGTCGCAAGTCTTGGATGAGGAAACTGAGGCATGAGGACAGCAGGCCTAAGACAGACAGAAAGCAACAGCATTAAAAACACAAGCACAAGTCTGTGGACACGCTTAGTCACTTGGCTGGATTTAGCCACTTGGTAAACTCCTTCTTCCTAATCCGAGCTGTGTCCATGAAGCCTACCTAACTCACCTTTCGCCTTTGGGGTGATCACGTTTTGAACTTTATTTTCTCAAGTGTAGAGAGAGCACGTTAATCAGTAGGTATCAGGGAAGCAGCTGGTCAGGCCACTGCTGATGGCTGCATCTAGATAGCAGCGTTTGCGCCCCCCACCCCCACCCTGCCCGGCCCCATGAGCCTTAGAATGCAAAGCGGTACCACTGCAGTGGCAGGTCTTCACCCTGCAAGCCCCGCTGACCCTGACATTTGCTGCGCTAAGCTTCTCAACCAGCCCAAAGTAAAGCCTGTTTCTTTCCCCTTTCCCTTCCTGCATTAGATTTTCATGATCAACCTCAAGCGCAGGAAGGACAGGCGGGATAGGATGCTGCGCACGCTCTATGAACAGGAGATCGAGGTCAAGATCGTGGAGGCTGTGGACGGGAAGTGAGTATGGGGCGGGGGTGGGGGACGGGGGTGTCGGGGGTGGGGGGCCGGGGAGCCCTCTTGGAGGTGTGGCTGGAGCAGGGTGGTTCCTTCTCTGACTGACCGAGGAGGAATCCTGGCGGGAGGGGCCTCTAAGGCCTCTAAGGCCAGAGAGGATAGACCTGTGAGAGAGATGCCCACAGTAGCAGTGATGATAGTTTCAGCCCATAGAGAGGGCCTGAGGCCCACTCCCCACCCAGTGACCTCCAAGCCTCACATGCTGCGTGTGACTGCCTTGTCTCTGGTGGGTATTCTCAGAGCTGTGGTGGTTCACAGCTTTCTCTCACGCCGTCGAGGGAATGTTTTAGAACCACGTTCAGGTCTGAAGAAAACAAACTAGCAAACAAAAAATATAAAGGTCTGTGTGTCCTGTTGTGTGAGATGCCTAGATTCTTCCTGGCCTGACCACAGTGGCCATTTTCCTGGGGATGTGACAGGAACATCACACATACCCAGAACTGACTATAACCCAGGTTAACCTAGAACCTGTTATTCTCCTGTCTCAGCCTCCAGAGTGCTGGTCTTACAGGTGTGTGCCAGTTTTAGCTTCTACATTTAAGTCTTTGATCCATGCTGAGCTAAGGGTTTTTTAATATATGATATGAGTTAGGGTTTACTTTCTCATTTGCATATGGTTATTTGGTTTTCCCTGTACCGCTTATTTAAAAATTACCCTTTACCCTCTGAATTCTTGGAGCATTTGTCAAAAATCAGTTAGTTGACGATAAATGTAGGAGAATACTTCTGACTCTCAATTTCATTAAGTTAAGGATAGATCTATCCTTATGCCAGTACCGTATTGATTTCATGGCAGTAGCTTTGTATGTAAGGAAACAGGTCCTGCATCTTTGTTTTTTTGTTTGTTTGTTTGTTGTTGTTTTGTTCTGTCTTTGTTATTTTTTTATTTTTATTTTTTGCAATGCTGTTGTTTTGCCTATCATAGGTGCCTGGTGTTCTGTGAGTTTTAGTGTTATCTTGTCAGTTACACACACACACACACACACACACACACACACACACACACACCAGCACTTGGGTGTTTATAGGAGCTACAGGTCAGTTGAAGGAGTGCCAAGAATCCTAACAAGTCACTTCACTTACTAGGTCTCTGTCAATCATTTGAATGATGCTTTGTTGAATTTAGTTTGTAAGTCTTTCATCTACATTATTAAATTTATTCTTTGGCATCTGTTGATACTGTGGTGATAGAATTATTTCCTTAACTTATGTTTTGAGTATTCATTGTCAAACGTATAAAAACACTATAGGTTGTTGTGTACTGTTTACATATTCTGCAACCTTATTTATCAGTTCTAATTGTGGGGTGGGGTGTGTGTGTGTGTGCGTGTGTGTGTGCGTGTGTGTGTGTGTGTGCGTGTGCGTGTGTGCGTGTGTGTGTGTACACACCATTGCTTTGGTTTTTCTGTAGGCAAGACCTTATCACTTACAATTGGAGGAAGGGTTATTTCCTTTTTTGCAATCTGGATGGCACTTACTTCCTATTCTTGCCTTATGGGCCTGGCTATTGCCTTGAGTACAACATTCAAAGCATATGATGGGAGCTGACATTTTTGTCTTATTCCTGATCTCAGCGAGAAAGCATTTAAGTTTTCTCTGTTAAATACTATATTAGAGATACGGTTTTACAGAGCAGATGGTGTACACCTTTTAATACTATTTTCTTGTAATTTCTTAACTTGAAGGTTTGTCACATGCATCTTCCATTGACATGACCACATAGCTTCTTGTCTTTCAACATGGCACATTGATCTTACAGATCTTCACATGTTAAACCACACTTGTGGTCCTGGAAAAAATTCACCTAGTTGTGCTATATAATCCCTCACTTGTGTTGCTGGGTTCTATGCATCTATACTAACAGCAATATTGGCCTGGAGCTTTCTGGGTGTGCTGCAGATAAGACTGGCTTCATAACATCATCTGGGGCTGGTTCCCTCCTGCTCTATTTTTTTTTTTAAGGTTTTTAGGAATTTATATTAATTCTTCTTTAAACATCTGGTTCTAGACTTTTCTCTGTGGACGATTTCAGATTACTAACTCAACTTCTTCACTTGTTTTAGACTTGCTCAGAAGTTCATTAGTTTTACCATTGTATACATTTGCCCATCTAGGGTATCTGATTTTTGCAAATAAACATTTACAGTATGATTCTTTTTACTTCTATAAGGTCAATGGTATACCTGCTCTTTCAATCTTGATTTTAGTAATTTAATGGTAGTAAATGGGGATATCACTTTGTTTATTTATGGGTCTAGGTAAAAGATTGCCAGTCTTGTTGATCTTTTCAAATAAGTAGGTGTGTGTGTGTGTGTGTGTGTATGTGTGTGTGTGTGTGTGTGTGTGTTCTGTGTTACTTTCTATTCTATAATGTATTTCTTCCACTGCTATGCTTACTGTTCTCATTTCCTACTTGATGTGAGTTTAATTTGCTTTTCTTTTGCTAGTGTTCAGAAGTGGTTGGCGGTGGCATACATCCTTTTTAATACTTACAGCTGTAACTGTATTTCTAAGTACTATGTCAAGTATAGTAGATAAGCTGCAATATACTGCATTTTCATTCATATCAGTATATTTTCTAATTTCCCTCATGATTTCTTCTTTAGCTATAGATTAGAAGTAGGTTAACTTCCTGGGCTTGTCAATTTCTCAATTTCCTTTGTTTTGATCATTCCGTTGTGTTATTTTAATATACAGAGGCTTGATTTGTGGTCTTCCTGGTCTTTGTGGACTAGCACATGGCTTTCTTAGAAAATGCTCCAGATGCCCTTGAACACATGCATACTTTGCTCTCACTGAATGGAGCATTCAACAGAGGTCTGTTAGGTCTAGTTGGCTTATAATGTTGTTCAAGTTTCATATATATGTAAGCATTATATCTTCCTAAATAACTTATCATCTTTCATTGTCTTTAAAATATATTTTCTCTTCAGGCTTATTTTGTCTGATATTAATATAGCTTTTCAGCTCTCTTATGGCTACCATTCACATTATGTGTCACTGTCCATACTTTTAACCTATTTGTGTGTTTTTTATTTACATACTGTCTTTGTGGACAACATTTAAGTGGATCATGATTGCAATATTGAATTTGTTTGCCTTTACTACCCTTTCCCTGCCCTCTAAAGGCTTAAAGCAGGAAGTGAGTGACTGGGGTCTTTGAGACTTTTTGGGGGGTGGAGTGCACAGCCTTGAACATAGTTTTATCTCCCAGATTCTCAGATATAGATGGAGCTTTTCAAAGGGCCTATATTATATATATATTATTCCTAAGTTTTTCCTTTTAACTGCTTTTGAGTAGCCTCTCATTAGACCCAGCTGGGATCGCTGTTCAGATAACTCTAACATTAACCCCACTCTGGACAAATACCTGCAGAGCGGACTATTCCCAGAGGATGAAGCCAGAGTCATCAAACAAAGGCTGGGCTCTAAGAATGGCGCTAGGGCAGATTGTTGGCTTGAATAAGGGTGGTGCCCTAGGGACTGGTCCTCAGGGAGTCCGAGTCACTTTCACTGGCTACTCTACCCCAGTTTTCACAACTGCTCATGGTTTTGTGAGGTGGCTGTTCTTCAAGGATGCTGTCAGACTAGGGAGAAAGGAATTCAATTAGGGTAAACAGGAAATCTACAAAACTAACTGTGGGTGTTGAGATTCCGCTGATCCCATGGACTTTTGTGAGAGCTTGGTTGACTTCCAGAGTTTTAGAAAGCTGCTTGTGGCCATTTTCCCCAGTGCCTCGTTGCTTTTATAGAGAGACCTTTGTCCTGCCATTTGGGAAATGTATCTGTGTTGTTTTTATTTTGATTTTTTTATGTTTTACCTTGTTTTAGTTTTAGGTATAAAGGAATGCTACCTGTGCCAAGTTTTTCTCCTCATTCCTTCCAGAATATAATGTGCCTGCAAATTTGTTTTTTCTTCATAAGGAGGGTACTTTTTTCAAAGTTTTTAGAAAATCCATGGCAAAACAAACAAACAAACAAACATGTTGGGCACTGTGAGGCATGTACACATGTAAAAGAAGCCATTTGCCTTCCTCACCCCCATAATGCTATTGTAGTGCGTCAACTCAGAGGACCTCAGAGAATGGCAGGAATCTGAGAAGTCTTACTCCCTGTATAAAGGGACTCTGCTCCCCTCTCTCCCACCCCCCCCCCTCCTTTTCCTCCCCATTCTAGAGTCAGGGTGGAGACACCTTGATTTAGCAACCTTCCTGCATATCCTTTGTCATGCAGGGCACTCAACACTAGCCAGCTGAAGGCCTGGAACATTGAAATGCTACCAGGTTACCGGGATCCCTACTCTTCCAGGCCTCTAACCAGGGGTGAAATTGGCTGCTTCCTCAGTCACTTCTCTATCTGGAAAGAGGTAAATAATTCTTTAGAAGGACAGTTTGGTAATGAGGAGAAGGGAGATTGGAACTTCCCAGGTGAATTAGGGCCAGACGCATGACTGTCCCAGAAGTGTACCTAAAAGTTGCTTTGTGCATCCTGTCAGCAAAGCCATCAAGAAAGACACTAGGATGGTGGCCCCAGTGCCACATGGGATAGCGGCAGATGAAAGTATTCACATTGTGGGAACTTTATTTTTCTGAATTCATCTTCCCTGAAAACAGGAATGTTTTGTGCATGTCTGACATGTTATCATTTATCAATTGAATTCATGCAAGAATCACACAGAAGGCATCCAAAGCAGGGTTAGGGAGGATGGACTCTTTTCACACAGGCAGAAGTTATTAACTGTTTTCAAGTAAGAAGAGACAGAGCCATAACTTGACTTTGCATCTTCCATAGCTGAAGAAGACAGAGGCATGGTGCCTGAGCAGAGGTGACGAGACACGTGGCAGAATGCAGATTAGCATAAATGAATGAACTAGTCAGAGAAAAGCCTAGCTATATGGTACAGGCATTTGTAAACATTTTGAGTCTCATGAGTCATTATTCTGGGAGGTAAGGGATGGGAGGAAAAACATGCTCCATACAACATATAGCAAAATACTATTGGAGGCGGCACTGGAGTTCCAAGCACACGAATAAGAGTCAATTCCCACAAGAAAGGAGAAGAACATACAGGGAAGCTAAAGACTAAATAAGGGCCCATTTGATGCCTTCTCTCTTTTAACGACCCAGTTTTTACTTGTGTCTTCTTTTCCTAAGCTTTAACTAAAATGTTACAGAATTTATATAAAAGTATATAGATCATAAAGTACAGTCAATGAAATCGCACACATAGAACCCATGTTAACCAATACTAGGATCAAGAAACAGGTGACAAAAGTGCAGGAGGTGCCCGCTGCCCCCCACCCCCACCCCCAGCCTTCCAGCCACTATTTCTGAAGGGTAATCTCCCTGACAGCATGGTATGGCCTGTCTTTGCACTTTATATGAGTGGTACAGCACAATACATATGACCTGTCAGTATTGTATCGGAGAGATATCAACCTGAAAGGTTGCTACCACTGTAACAGTAATTTAGTCATAGATCACGTATTCTCACTGTATGAATGTTGCACAAGCGGGGGTACATCCGGCTATCAATGGAATTTTCTTGGATCCAAACAATAGGTTTTTTTTGTTGTTGTTGTTGTTGGTTTTTTTGCTTTTTCAAGGCAGGGTTTCTCTGTGTACTCTTAGCTGTCCTAGACTCACTTTGTAGACCAGGCTGGCCTTGAACTCATAGAGATCCACCTGCCTCTGCCTCCCAAGTGCTGGGATTAAAGGCGTGTGCTACCACACCCGGCTCAAATCAGGAGCTTTTTAAGATAAAAATGGGTATCAAAGCTTTCGTGCAGCTCCCCACTGGCGGCCTTTGCAGGTTATTGACCGAGAGCTGGAGAAGACGCTTGTCATTGAGGATGATGTGCGTTTTGAGCATCAGTTTAAAAAGAAGCTGATGAAGCTGATGGATGACGTTGACAAGGCTCAGCTGGACTGGGAACTGATGTGAGTCACAAGATGGACCGCTCTGAAAGACGGTCTTTTCCGAGGTACAGACAGCGCACCCTACCCCCAGTCGGTAGGAGACCCAGCGCCAGCTTCCTTCCTCTGCTTACCTGGTTTTCACACCATAGATGTTTCCAGAAATAAGGAAGGAAAGGTTGGGGAGGTGCTTTTGCCTCTATCGACTCTCCAAGGTTTAAAACTACAGGAGATTTTTTTTTTTTTTTAAACTGGGATTGGAGCCAGCCAATCAGGGGCCTCTTTACAGAGCAGAGGAAAAGCACTGAGGACCCTTTGGGAGGACAGTGGAAATTTCCGTTGCAGGTGGGATGTGGGAGGGTCAGAAGGGAGGTCTCCACCGGGGTGGGCGTGTCTAAGGAGGGTGAACACTGACAGCTGGGCTTGCGGCAGAAAGTCAGGCTCACTAAGGCAGCGCTGGCTCAGAGCTGATGCTAGTTACTGCTTTGTATCTTACCTCTGAGCTAGCATCTTCCTTCTTTTCTTTTCCTCCTTCCTCCTTTTCTCTCCCCCTTCTCTCCTTTTCTTTGTAAAATAAGCAACACTTTCTGTTTTCTCCAATGAGACTGAAACGTCCCAAGTTCTCCCTCTGTGTGTTTGAGGGAATCTTGTCAAGTTAGAGCCTGCTCATGTGGGACAGCTCAGCTTTCTCTGCCCTTCCATCCTCAGCAGGGAAGAGAATTTTGGACCCTGGTGGAATGCCTGTTTTCACAGAAAAATGGCCCATTCTGAACTTAAAAAGAAACCCAGCAGTGGCCCAACGAACTCATAGGAAATAGACGTCAAAAATCATAGGATGTAGTAAAAAAAGAGGCCTTCCCCTGTCAGAGTTGAGTCATGTGGTCTGTATGCTGAACAGTCTGTTGGGGTCACAGTTCTAGCCTCCAGAGGTTACTGCTCTTTGGCCCTTCTGCATCTGTGGCTATACAGATGGCTGGCTACGTGCTTATGTGACATGCGCAAAGGCAGCTTTGACTTTTTCTTTTTCTTTTCTTTCTTTTTTTTTTTTTTTTTTTGAGACAGGCTATCTCTGTGTTAGCCTTGGCTGTCTTGGACTCACAGTGTAGACCAGGCTGGCCTTGAACTCACAGTGATCTGCCTGCCTCTGCCTCCCAAGTGCTAGGATTAAAGGCATGTGCCACCATGCCTGGCAAATAGGTGTCTTTCTTTCTTTCTTTCTTTCTTTCTTTCTTTCTTTCTTTCTGTCTGTCTGTCTTTCTTTCTTTCTTTTCCAGACAGAGTTTCTCTGTGTAGCCCTGGCTGTCCTGGACTCACTTTGTAGACCAGGCTGGCCTCAAACTCACAGCAATCTGCTTGCCTCTGCCTCCCAAGTGCTGGGATTAAAGATGTGCACCACCACACCCGGCTCTGACTCTCGATAATCACAGAAAAGCACCATCCAGGACACCTAAGAGACGACTCAGCAGATATCCCTGCTCAGGGGTAGCACGGCTGGTGCATTCTCAGGACAGCGTGTCATCAGAGGCAAGAAGGAAGAATGGCTGGCCTGATAAGGATAGCGAAAAAGAGGTTTCTAAGATGTCACAAAGTTGATTTTTAAAGAACTGTTAACTGCTTTCATGAAGAAGTATTACTCAAACCAAAGACAAAAGCTCATCATTTGTCCATGGTTGGCAGCCGTGTTGCTTCCAGAAAAAACAAATTATAAATTGGGGCAATCTGAACAGTCACTGGACTTATCTGGGGAGCTTTCTTCAGTAGGAAATACAGTGTGAGCCATATATGTTATTTTTAAATTTCTGACTACACTGAAAAGTAAAAAAAAAAAAAGGTAAAATGAGTTCTATTGAATCAGATATATATATACAAAAATCACCATTTTAGCATGTAAATAGTATTTTAACCATTAATGCAATAGTTTATAGGTTTTGGGCCATCTTCAAAGGCATGTGTATAAATAAGAACACATTTAAACCCAGAAAATAAAATGTCAACTGTTAAACTATAGTCCTATCAAATAATAAACTTGATTTGCAGGGGGGAGCATTTTTGCATAGCTAAACTATCAAAGTTTTAATCTAGTTTTTAAAATCTTTTAAATTTTTTGAAATTATAATTTCATCATTTTCCCCTTTCCTTCCTCCATTCTCCAATTCCTCCCACGTAGCTCTCGTTGCTGTCTCTCAAATTTAGGGCCTCTGGCTTCTTTTTCTTTATTGTTGTTAATATATGTATAATATATGTAATATATCTCAAATACTAAATATAACTTATTTAGCCTGTAGAGCGTTACAAGTATGTATGTGGTTTCAGGACTCACCACTTGGTATTCGACATTCAATTTGGGTGTTCTTCCCCAGGGTGGGGAGACTCTTTCTCTTGCTCCCAAAATTCCTTAGTCTCTAGCAGTTCTTTATGTAGGGCTGGGTCGGCATGAGATTTCCCCCTTTTGTGTTAGCATATCTGCTGGCGTAGTCCTTATTCGGGTCTTGTTTAGGCAGCCATCTTGTTGAGACTTCGTGGGTGTAGCTCCCCCTGACATTCCTAAGCTCTCCAGTATCATAGCAGATACCCTGGTCCTCTAGCTCTCACAGTCTTCCCACCCCATCTTCCTTGATGCTTCCTGAGCCTTAAGCGTAGGAGTTGTGTTGGAGATGAGTCAGTCAGGGTCAGGCAGCACCTAAGTTGGAATTTAAACTAGTAAGATTATAAGATGTCTCTTAGCCCTCGTCGCCTCATTTCAGGTGTTCGCTGCAAGTTTCTTTTCTACTACATTCGAGAAATTCAGACTCTTTATAGTCTGAAGTGACAGTGGCTTTGTGAACATATGCTTGAAGTCCCCAGAAGACCTGAAAGCAGAGTGTGTTCTTGTTCTTCATGCCTTGGTGTCTTCTTAAGAGCCTAGGCAGAGCGTGAAGGAGGAAGGACTCTCAGAGTTGCTATTCAAACTCCCCGGAAGGAACCCTTCAGGGCTCCTCTTGGGCCTCTAGGCCCTCCACTGCAGACTCTTTCTCTCTCACAGCCTTTCCTCTGCTGTTCGCCATCAGCACTTGGATAGTGGGTGATACATATAGCAACCAAGGCTGAAACCCTGGGGACATGAGCACAACAGACTCAAGATTCTCACATCAGGCCTTTTGTGTGCCTTTCCAACCTCTCTAAACACAGCTGGAAATATCATCCTAGGGAACTCATGCAAGCACTTTTTTCATCTCTTTGCATCTTCCCTTTCTGGTTTAAAGACAGAACACTAGGCCTGAATAGTTGGGGTGCTGATAAACAGAGGAGGGAAACTGACTTTGTGAGGACAAAAGCAATTACCGATACCAATGGAATGTTCCTTATGGTGCTATACATTAGGAAAAGACACAAGAGTCCCAAGCTTTAAAATATCTTTGAAAACTAAATATGTGCTCAATTCTTATAATATCCAATATCCTCTTCCCACTTCCCTACAGTTACATTGGTAGAAAAAGAATGCAAGTTAAAGAGCCAGAGAAAGCGGTGCCCAACGTTGTAAATCTCGTCGAAGCTGATTATTCCTACTGGACACTGGGCTACGTCATCTCCCTGGAAGGAGCACAGAAGCTTGTGGCAGCTGATCCCTTTGGGAAGATGTTGCCAGTGGACGAGTTTCTGCCGATCATGTACAATAAGCATCCTGTGTAAGTCTCCTGCTGTGGCCACTTGTCCCTTGGGCACATACTGTTCATGAATTAAGCCCCCTGGGTAGAGCTTGCTATTTTTGTACTTGTATGGCTTTTTGAAAGGATCTTTCCACAGTCATCACCTGGAAAGGCTGAGTAGGCCCTTGAACAGACAGGAAGGAGGAGGCAGAGGAGGCAACTGCCTTGCCTGATGGCCTCATCGTTACCCAGTGCACAGACCATTCTGGTCTGCCCAGAACCTACTTGCCTATGTTTTTCTGATGTCATAACTTCACATACCTGAATCCAAAGGTTATTTTCTTGAGCATCCAGGCTTTAGGATTTATTCTGCTTACTCTCTCAGTGGTCACACTGTGAGAGATAACATAGATCCGTGAGCAAATTGTCATGATAATAGCATGATGCTCACAGTCACGGAGGTGCCAAGAAATTCAGGGAATGCGGAGATGGCACCTGAGCCAGATATTATAGGAGGAAGGAATACAGTGCTCAGAATCCCAAAGGATTCTGACTGACCTGACCCTTAACTAAAGGTCTGGAAAATAAAGGTTATCTGTCAGGCCTTACAGCAGGCTATGAACTCTCGGAGGTAGGAACAGCCGTACATCTCTGGATCCTTAGAGTCCATGCAATAGCTGCCCGGTCAGTGTTTCTGAAGCTCGTTAGTGGGACAGGAGACCAGGTTCTAACCTTAACTCCTTCTCTCAGTGCATGACCTTCAAATCTGACCTTCATTTTAGCTGTGGAAGTTCCTTCCCATGATGCAGCTTGCTCATTTTGCCTCTTGTCATCAGTAAAGATGGAGCTCTGTGTCATCTTTTACGCAATATGCTTTACCTCTGAATCCTGACAGAGACACTGTCTCCTGAAACAGAAGGGAAATAGTACTTAACTAATACTTATTTCACTCACAGACAAAGATAGTGCGTATCTTTGTATCCTCCACAAAACATTCGAGGAACCCTTGGAGGAAGGGTAAGATGTCCCTCTAACTTAACAATTGCATAGAGCCAGGCAGCAAGCAAGAACTGGCATGCAATGCCCGGCTGGTATGCCTCCAAGCCTTCTTCACGTCACTAAGCCTGTTGCCGCTTTTCGGGGCTCAGATGTCTTCACTTGTTTATCAGTGGGAACAGAAACAGGACAGTGTTTGTGAATTGATCATGTTTATTTGTCACTATGCGTCCAACAGAGTTGAGTTTTTGCCTTTCAGAGTAAGACTCGGGGCTCAGTCACTAAACTGTTCTACCCAACTGCAACAGGTTGGGCCTGGCCTCTTTGCTTGTTCCTTTGCACAGATCTCTTAGAGGCTTTCCGAGGAACCCTTGTTGTGCTTGTAGGCTAAGGCTCTCCACACATGACACAACTTTAAAAAGCGATCAATGAATCCAAATGGTTTCAGAGATGACAAGCAGAGCCCCGCCCTTCCCCATCCCCTCCTGTGGCCCCCTCATGTGGCCCCTTCCCTGTCCACCCCCCCCCCCCTCCACCCCCCTGCCCCCCCCTCATGTGGCCCCTGCCCTCCCCACCCCCCATTCACCCCTGCCCTTCCCTGTCCCCTCATGCAGCCCCGCCCCTTCCCTTCCCCCCATGCGGCCCCTTCCCCTGTCCCCTCATGCGCGCCCCTGCCCTTCCCCATCCCCTCATGTGGCCCCTGTCCTTCCCTGTCCCCTCATGTGGCCCCTGCCCTTCCCCACCCCCTCATGCAGCCCCTGCCCTTCCCTGTCCCCTCATGCAGCCCCCGCCCTTCCCTGTCCCCTCATGCGGCCCCCGCCCTTCCCTGTCCCCTCATGCGGCCCCCGCCCTTCCCTGTCCCCTCATGCGGCCCCCGCCCTTCCCTGTCCCCTCATGTGGCCCCTGCCCTTCCCTGTCCCCTCATGCGGCCCCTGCCCTTCCCTGTCCCCTCATGCGGCCCCTGTCCTTCCCTGCCCCCTCATGCGGCCCCTGCCCTTCCCCACCCCCTCATGTGGCTGTGTGCCTCTTTTTACAGAGCAGAGTATAAGGAATACTATGAAGCCAGGGACTTGAAAGCCTTCTCTGCAGAACCCTTGCTCATCTACCCCACACACTACACAGGCCAGCCAGGCTATCTGAGTGACACAGAGACTTCAACCATCTGGGACAATGAGACGGTGGCCACTGATTGGGACAGGACACATTCCTGGAAGTCCCGGAAGCAAGGGCACATCCGCAGCAACGCCAAGAACACAGAAGCACTGCCACCGCCGACTTCTCTGGACACTGTGCCTTCCAGGGATGAACTCTGAAAGCTCTCTGGGACTGTGGTCCGCTGGTTCATCACTGTCTGGTTTTTCTAAAGGGCTACTCATTCGTTTGCTCCAGTTTGTTTGTGTTTTTGTTTTTTAGAGATGGCAGGTCATCTAATCAAAGTGGCTTGATGTGATTGATCAAAATTATATACTTTGAATAGCGAAGAATGGAGAAACTAAAAAGCAAATTCCCTAGGATACCTTTACTGGAATGGCTAACTGCTCACTAGCCATAGAATGCTGTTAGCCACACTGATGTGGCAACATGGCTCATATTCGTGTCTAAGCGATGGCATCAGCAAGCTGTCACAGGAGTCAGTGGGTGGCCAACACAGACAAGCCACTGACCTGAGCAGTCCATTTCACTTGACAGATGTGACCTTGAAAACATCAAGACATCTAGATTACACTTATGGGTCTTTTTATGTCACCTTGAAAACATCAAGACATCTAGATTACATATAGTGTTCTATTTTCTGTGACCTTGAAAAAAACTGGTCTATGTTATAAATGTCTCGAGGTGGGGAGATCAAATCATTAATTGGGCTTTTATTCAAAGAAACTGTGTCATGAGCCTGTTACAAAATGGATGTTTCCTTCTTGGCATCATTATCCAATCGAATGAGTAACTGCTTTGGGCTGAGACACAGCTCTTGACCATCATGGCAGCTAGATATTTCATTAAAATGTCTAGTTGCCATGTGGCTATACTATTTAGATATTTATGGGGGAAAGATCTTAACCTTTGTCATTTTAATTGTGGCTTTTTGAGCCCAATATGTACTATTTATAAAGAAAAATGTAATATATACAAGGTGAGTTATGGGATGATTCCAGGCCTGTGCTGGGCCTCACATGCTGCTCCAGCACCTCACGCCATTTGCATCACTCCTTTGCCTGGAAGCGAACTGCAGGTGTGAGTTTAATGAGTCACTCTTATAGACAGACCACATTTTGGCCTCGCAATTGTCCTTGCCTTGGATTTTCATTGTATTCCTAATTATTTATTTTACAAATGTGGAAAAAGCATTGTCTGTCGGGTAAAGCAGAGAAACCGATGTCTCAGGCTCTCATCACATAGATGAGAGCATCAGTAGAGACACGTGGGTCCAACCATCGTGGGTCTAGCCATCGGAGTTGCCTGAATTCCCCAGCATGGCTTTTGTGGGGAGGACCACTGGTGGAAGGCTAACCAGTTAGGAGTAAATTACTCTCCAGTGAATGAGGGAGACATTGGTCCAGACAACAGATTTAAATCAACAATCTGCAGCTCAATCTCAGAGCCAAAAATCCTAAATAGACACCCTTTCTCAAAAGACGTCCCCTAAAACTCCTTTCTAATTTCTTCATAGACTAATTTTAAAGTAAGGCGTGGTGCCGGATTGTGTCGTCATGGTGTCCGAAGTCACAGCCAGGTGCCTGAGAACATCTTGTGGTGCTTCACCTCTGCCACCTTCCTTCCTTCCTGGTTGTGGCTGAGTCTTCCCCACTATCTGAGAATCTGAGAATCTGGGCTCACCCAGGTACATTTGCGTCTTCTCACCTAGAAAAACAGGAAGAGCATTGGAAAGCTCCCAAAATACTTTAGTTGGTTCCTAAGGGCTCCTTGGATGTTTGGAATCTTGTCTGTAATTTGAATGTGTGCAAGTACGCGTGGCTTTAACTGTGTTTGTTATAGGGGTGGGAGGTGGCTGGGGTGCTGGGAGTGGAGGGGGACTGAGCTGCTTTTTGTCGTGTCGTTGATGTTTTAATGGAGACCGTTTCTATGTTTGCCCCGTCAGCTGGTCTGACGGATTTAAGAATTTTCATTCTTAAAATTCAATTCTTGAATTTTAGATTAGGACCTTCCTAACTGTGAATAAAGTTCTGGTTCTGTAAGTCTAGCCTGTATTTTCTTCCTGCTCGGATTTGAATCCTTCGTAATGTTTTTATGTGACTATTATAAACTGCAGACCTACTACTTTAAAAGGCCATCTTTTCAGCAAGCCAGAAACTCGCCCTGCCTCCCCTCTCATCTTCAATTTAGATACCTGGCCATTGCGATGACACTTGAGGCCTTCAGAGCAGCGCTTTACCTCTGGTCCTGGGGCCTGTTTTGGGGACCTGAGAGGCTGAACCCTATCTGGATTCTTCCCAGGATCCAAGCTTGGATCTTCTGACAGACAAACCTGCCCTTGGCAGTGCAGGTGCTGCTGTGTGGGCTGGCCCCTGCAGTCTGCAGAAGACTCGTCCCTTGGGATCCCTTGGGAACTTGAAGGAGCAGGCATCCCCACACCTTAGTCTGTCATGCTGTGCATGCTGTTTCACGGAAGTGACACACTGCCTTCTGGAACTCTTCATCCAAGTTAAAATGAACAAAGAACCTTCTGTCTACATTTTGTTTGTTCCTTGGCTCTTCAAACTCTTGCTGGGACTTCTGGAGTACTGAAAACCACAGAGGACCGTGAACTGCCGTGAGATTCCCCAAGGCAAATAAGATAGGGCAACCGATACTGGCTGGCCCGTGCTGTGGGAGCTGCTGTGAACAGGGGAGCAGAGGTGTGTGAGCCAGCGTGGATCATAGCATTGTAGAGAAAATTGGTGGCACCCATCTCTCATTGTTGTGCTAACACGTACGTGGTCTATCCGACCATCCAGAGATAAAATGGTGGGGTGAGATGGTGTTGAAAACCAAACTTCCCCCTAGCCACCCCCAGAACCATGTGCGAGCACTGCCAGACTGCAGGCCTTGTTCCGGGAAAGGAAGCACTCAGGGGCCTGGGGAAGTCTCTGCTGGTTGCGGGGGTGGAGGTGGGGTTGCAGAGGATTCTAGAGAGTTCCATTCTGCTGAGGAGGTCTGTGGATGAGGAGGAGGAGGGAGGACCGGTGTGGCAGATGGAGATGCTTTCCTGGCACAGTGAAAGGCGGTCTGTGAAGAGAGCATCTGGAGCTAATGGGGGTCTGTGGGATGGAAAGGTTGAGGATATGTTGGGATCAATGATGGACAGGGCAGGTTGGGTATTGACAGCAAGCTGCCTTGCTACGTTCTTGTCCCAAAGACAGAGGCTACTGGTTTTTTGTTTGTTTGTTTGTTTTGTTGTTGTTTTGGGGTTTTGGGGGGGCTGTGTTTAGGATTCTGGGTTTGGTTTCTTTCCTGACAGTACAGATGCAGAAGGTTCTAGAATTAAGTTGGTGCTGAAGGCACAAACTTGTTGATCTTACTGTTTCTCACTTACAGTTTAGCAAGTGACTAACGTAAAGATGACATCCCAGGAGGCTTTCCACAGTATACTTACGAGACACTCTTTCCAACCAAGAAGGGGAAGGGACGATCCACAGGTGATCTCCTTGACTCCTCGAAGGCAGTTCACTATGGAGAATTAATGGTAACTAAAGATAAAATGAGGGAGAAATCTGAGAAAACAATGTAAGGAGTGGCACCTCAGGACAGACAGCCCTAGGAGTTGTAGGTATGGCCACACTGCATTTTGTTAGGGCTGTTTTCTTCAGAGAAAACCTGCTGCCTCAGAGACATTCCTATAAATGTGACTGGGGGAGGAAGCTGGAAGGAGAAAGGGCTCGAAGCATCCCCTGTGACCCTTGGATGACAGCCCCCTCAGCGCAGGGCAGCTGAGGCTAGGAAGAAAGGCCTAGGGGTTTCTATTTGCCCACTTGGGAAAGAAGAACTAACAGCGCGGGCGTTAGTACATCACGCTACCAAAGACTATGAAAATGGAGCCTCCTCTTGTGACAAGGACAGGAAAAGATGAACCTGCCTTAGTGTTCAGGAAGAAATGTTGATGGTAGTGTTAGACACTGGGTGGGATCTCAGGGCCAATGGGAAACTGTGCCACTCTCTCACGCTCTCATGGCCTTTTCCCCTCTCCCTGCCCACCCCACCCCCCACACAGTTGTTTTCTTTCTCTCCACTGTGCATGTTCATAATTAAAATGGTGTTGCTCTGGCTGCTCCCACCTCATCCCAAGCCATCCTCCCACTGGTCTGAGAAGGGAAGAAGGGTAGGATGAAGACTCCTCTGAGAATCGGTTCTCTTTGTTTTTAGGCCCCTCCCTAGTTTCTTCAGCTTAGGTTCCCGTGAGTGGGTGTGCAAGTCAAATTCCATGTGGGAGCACATCCAAGGTCGGGAAAGCATCAGCTTAGAAGGCTCTGGGGACCTTGAGGGAGCTCCTCTGCAGTTCCCAACCCAGGGCTGTCCAGAATTTTGCTCCTGGAAAAAGACAGTCCTTCAGGCAGCCTCCTCTCTCTGTCTCTTAGAGATCAGTCAGTGAGAGAGAGTGTCCCCTCTGGAAGGGGGAACCTGAGTGTGGAACAGACACACAGGTCACAGCTGACTTGTCAGAGGGTCAAGGGTGTGAGCAGAAAGGTCTGAACGGCCATTCTAAACCAGCCTAATACTGTGAAAACATGAAGGAGACTGTATGACTGCCTCACCTGGCTGTGCGGGGGTGGGGGAGTGGGGGATAGGAGGGTTGGGGGGTGGGGTTTGGGAGGCAAGTAGATTTGAGAGAAGGGGCGGTATGTGAGTGGAGAGGAAAGTGGGAGCCAGCAGAGCAAAGTCCTGATGCCCAGAAGGATTCTGGGACAGGACAAGAGAAGGGAGGCTGCCAGGCCATGCTTAGAAATAGCGGTGTGGGTGCGTAGGCTGAACAGAAAAGGAAAACAAGTAAAAACTAGCGGTAGGAGGGAGGCTTACTGGAAACAGCACTATCCTTTTCAAACCTTCCACGGTGGGAGGGACTGAGGTGGGCTGGAACAGTAATTAGCTGCATTCAGGTATGTGAGCACCTCTGTCTGGGCCTTGGGAGCCGAAAGCTTCTTCCTACAGAAAAGATGCAGAGATTATTAGAGTCCTACAGAAGAGGACCTAGGAGTGGGGGAGGCTTCTTTTGTGTGAGGTTTTCCCTATAGGTTTACAGAGGGCATCCAGGAAGGTGGGGACCGTCAGAGGGACACTTTCAGCTTAGGGGTCAGATGGTCTGTCAAAGACCCTCCCCACCCCCGCCCTGCAAAGCCTGAAGGCTGGCCAGGGAGGCTGTGCAGAGCCCACACGCCTGGCTTCAAAAGTCTTTTTTGGTCACAGCCAAGTAACAAGCTGTAGGAGCCCCAGCCATCCTCCAACTCTGTGAGTCAGTCTTTCCTGCAAGGCAGCAGCAAAGATTTTCCCAGGGTGCTGTGCCACGAATGGAAGCCATACCTTGATGGTTTTCCATCTTACACCTGGAGTTTGGACTGCTCCCCCAGCCAAGAATGTTGGGGCTTAACTCTCCCAGGCCTGAAGGAAGATGGCAGCTGGCTGCGACTGTGCACATGTGCTGTCACTTGGCCCAGAATAAACCTCAATGGGTAGGAATGCCTGTTAGTTACTGCTTTTCAACTAAGGCAATAGGTAAATAATACAACTTGCCTAAGGTGTTAAGTGGCTAGGGAGCCCGTCTCCTCAGCAGTCAGATACACACACACACACACACACACACACACACTGCAGCCCCAACAAAATGTCTAATAACTCTCACTCTCCCCTCCTCCCCCTGACATATAGAAGTCACTCCAATCCAAATCTGATATATTAATCATTTAACAAACTATCAAATATGCATACTAAAGTGTACATTTTCAGATAAGAGTTGGTGGGTGACTTGACTGCTGTCATGTAAGTGAGGATTGTGGATGTGGAAAAAACGAACACTATCTTTGAGAAGGTTGTTTCCATTTCAAACTCAGCACCTTGATTTTCCAAGAGAAGCGTGTGATCAACTCTAAACTAGACTCCTCAAACTGCTAAGTAAAGTGAAATATTCCCCACGCAGGTTACAAGTTTCTGGGTAGAGATACTGAGGGCCCAGACTCAATAGTGACTGGCAAATTGTGGTCTGTGATCCTGGCTCCTGTTGAAGTCTTCTGCCTGCCCTGCTCTTTCTGGTATTTTCTCCTCTTTGTAACATCTCTTGTCTTCAGCTTCTCCTTTGGTCTAAGCCAGTCAGATCTTAAAAGTCACTGTGACTTGAAGGGGAAAAATATTGAGCAGGTAGACGTGTAAGGAGGTAGCTGGGTCCTGAGCCACTGGCTAGGAGCCTTGCCTGCCTTCCACCGGACACACAAAGCTGCCAAGGGGAATCCGGGTGTGAGGGTTTTTTTGTTTTTTGTTGTTGTTACTTCATTCTAATCTTAGATAGCCTAATAAATACTTCCTGGAGCATTTCCTTTTAGACATCTCTCAAGGAACTCAGCCATAGACTCAGCCGTGTAATTAACTTCTTAGATTGGGACTGTAGCCATCTGTAGGGAAAGACTACTTCAGCCCCGGCCTCAAGGCTGCTGGGGTCAGTATTGCGCAGCCGTGGGGCAGCGCTGCAGCTCCCTGCCGACTTCCTCCTGGTGAACTGGAAAGTGACTCAGAGAAGAGTATCCAAAGACACTGCTTCAGGCAAAAAAGGCCTCCAAGACCAGTCTCTACCTGTGTGTGTTTGTGTGTGTGTGGGGGGGGAGGGGTTGGGGCTCGTTTTCTACAACGGTTTTGAAAACTAGTCACAAAGTGCCAGAGGTCAGGCCACATTGTCAACTCCCTTTCAAAACACCTACTTGGGTCAATGTAGAAACCTGTTGGAAAATAATTCTGAGTTGACAATGATGAAAATGACAAGGCTGTGCATTAAGTCAGCTGAGGTGGGACATCTTCTGGTTCTCCTTGCCGGGGGAGCATCACGAGATGTTGCTGTCACTGCATGTGTGTCCTGACACTGGTGTGTCCTGAGGGCATTCCTTGTCCCTCTAAGCTCATAACCCTTACCAGTAAAGTCAGCCCTCTGCCACTTGCTGTTCAGATTCAGAAAAGGCTTCTGAATGCTGGCAAACCCAGAGCCCGGAACCCACCTGATTAACACTCCAGATACAGGCCCTGTGGGTCTGGCAGCACATGGCAACCAGGTCCCAAACCAGTTTATTAGTTTAACCAGAAGGTAAACAGATGCTGGAGGCGCAGAAAGACAAGGGTGTGCGCAGCTGGAAACAACATCCAGCTGTTGACCCAGAAGCAAAACTAAAACAACTGAAGTGGCATTAAATAAACGAGGCCATGTTTTATCCACTTGGGATTTCCATTCTTTTTTTTTTTAAAAAGGTAAATATATATGTATATATATATATATATTTTTTTACATTGCAGAATATAAATCTAGGCTCTACATATACAGTATAATTACAGAGGGTGAGCACATGGGCATAACATGTATGTCTTGGGAGCCACACCCTAAACCAGGCCAAGGGTTCTACATTTATTTTTTGACCTTGACACCGAGAAAGCCAGGCTGAGGCTAGGTTTACTTCAGTCTTCACGCTGCCTGTGTGATCCTTGCCATCTCCACTCCCTGCACACAAGCACCGAACAAACAAGGTTCACGAACAAAAGAAGAAAACACCTTCCGACTAGCTGAAACCTAGCTGGTCTCCATGGTCCCATCCAGACTCCCAGAAAGACCAAGGGACTCTGATGACTTCCTAACTCACTCTTTGGTCCATTTCCACAAATCTCTGAGCTTTTCCTGTTTTTGTTGTTGAATTCTTATGGCTATTTACATAACAAAAACCCCACACAACCTTCGGAAGCTGTAGTACAGGGTGAGGAAAAAAAAAGTTCCCTGTTACAATCTGGTCGTCATAGTCTAGGTTCATTCTCTTTATTTTTTGGAATAAAAACTGGTATTTGGAGAATTTTTTAAAAAGGGACAGCAGTTTGAAAGTGCTTCTTATACACGTCAACCCCCACATATGGCTTTTTCATTCAAACCCCAGCGTAGCTCAGATGAAAGTGAGAGTATGATAGTGCTACCACAGACAAGACCGTCCCTCCACAGTGATGCGAGGAGAGCAAATGTGGGGATAAGGAAGGAAGAGCATTGTCGCTGCCATCTAGAAGGATGCACCTCTTTGAGAAAGGGCTGAGACCGTATACACAGGCCCCTTTCTTTCCCTGTGACTTGGGCACAGGAATGCTACAAAATGAAAGGAAACAAGGCGCTGTTATCAGCAGGGAACATTTCCAAGGGGCTATTAACAGGGAGCACACTGCTCAGAAATCTTTCACAGGCTTGAAATGACCAAATGTCGTCAATCTCAGTAGGAATGTCTACACCTGAGGAACAAATTGCACATAAGATAGAGAGGTACAAGGCTCCAGATGGCAAAAGACTCCGGATGAACTTTTACATGCAGAAGGCAGTTGGGAAGGTGATGGAGCCAAGGCAGGCAAACAGAGACGGGTCCTGATGAGGCTCTGTTCTCCTGCGCTTTCTTCTCTGGCTGAAGTTACGGACAACCGCGGCTGCTTGTGCAGTAATGGTTGTGGTGTGTTCTTTAGGAGAGAATGCAGAAACGCAACAGGGTTTCAGAAATTGAAACAAGCTTGTGTCGACTCCAGAGGCATTGTGATGGGGACCAGCAAGGCACGCGGGCCTCTGAAGCGCCGGCAGATGCAGGCAGAGGGCAGAGACCACGGACTCATCCAAGCCTCTCCATGGCGGCCCTTCATGCAGCCATGGCCACTCCAGCCTCTGCAGTTTGTTCATCTGGTGGCACGTGACTGAGAAAGTAATCCTCTCCCTTTACAAAAATAGAGCTTGGGCTTATAATACTGGCTGAAGAGCACTCTGTACTGTCATCTGGTTCTATTTGCTTGGAAGGTATGAGACTAGGCTCTCAGTCCCTTCTCTTTCCCTGTAAAAAGTGACCTCAACTTCCCAGGCCATTGTGCAAATTGGTTTTTCCACAGTCCAGAATATCCTGTAAAGTCCCTCTTACACACACACACACACACACACACACACACACACACACACACACACGCATGCACGCACACGTACCCCCACACACATACCCCCACACACATACACACACAGAGACCTGTGTGCATATATGTATTTTAAAATGTGGATCATTTTGTATTTTACTCTCAGGTCCAAGAGCATCAGTGAATCATTTGTCCTTTTAATGTCAAATCCACTTCTGCGCTCCCCACATGGTGCTTTTTACACATCTGAGCTCAATAAATATCTGTCGGCTTCACCACCGATCTTCAACACTTGGTGATGGTGGCAGCAGTCACCACAGCTGTTCCCAGCCCCACTCTGCCTTTCAGAGGGTGATCTTGCTGTGTCTGTTACTCCAACAGCCCCGCTTCGCTGTCCTGGGCAATGTCAAGCTGGTGCGGCTGCGCAGTTTCACCTGCTCTTCCGCTGAGTTCTTTTTGCGTAAAATGAAATCAAAGTTCACTTGGCTGTTCATGGCATAGAAGACGTTTGCAGAGTCCGGGATCACCAGCTCTAGGGAAGACAGGGAAACAGCAGCTGGTCAGTTTGTGTAGGGCAGCCCATCACTGACAGGCAGAAGCCGAGGCCTGGATGGGGTCTTTGTTCCTTGAATATAACCCGAACCAGGCAATGTGGGCGCTTCCTCATGACTGGTTCCCGAAAGTTAATCCCTATCTGAAACTGAGCACAAAGTGTCAGAATTCCTCCCATGAACTTCCTGTTCAGAATATTAAAGGTTGAAGAAATGATGGGAGTAGGGGCACCAGGAGAAGGACGATCCCAGGACCACAGAGCTAGAACCAGAACCCAGACTTCAAAGCTCCTGATGGGCCCCTGTCATCCGAGTACACACATGTACTCCCACAGCCTAAAGGAATCCAGTGATATAAACAAGACCTTCACCATGTCCAGACATCTTTACTTGGGTTAAATTAAAATATTTTTGACATAAGTCTAAGTCAAACCTGTCACTTACTCTTTTTGAGTCACTGCTTTGTCCAGAGTTTGCCTTTCAACACTAAATGACATCCATCGAAGACAGTGCATGCCACTAATTCTTAAGCTATATTCAGTGATGCCCAACTGCACCCCTGTGACTATAAACAAGGGTTGTTGTTGCCAGTGGAACACCAAATTGTGTCAAAGCGAAATAGTTTTATTCTCTACTTTAAAAACCATAGAATAGAAAGGGCAAGTGTGGACATCAGACTTTGTGGCAGTGAGGTCGGAGAAGAAAGCAGCAGAGGCTTCCGGCAGCAGAGCTGCAAGTAAGTGAGCTTCCGGTGAATTCCTCACACCGGGGCCCTACAGCTAGCCCAAGAGGATCAGGCTCTCCAAGGCAGGTACTTATGTCCGAGTGTGCCACAAGGACTAACACGCCAGAATGTCTTCCCTCTCCTGCTCACCTATTTGGGGGCCACAGCAATACCACTCCCACCTGTGCAGCAGTCAGCAGTTCTGCAAAGCTCTTGCTTGTACATTATTGATACTGACTTCATCATTACCCTATGATGTACAAGGACCGAAGGGGGCTTTTGTGTCTAGATAAGTGATGAAGGGCCATGGCGCATGAGGCATTTGTTGAGACCGCCCCGCCCCACCCCTGCCGCAGCTAGTGGGCATAGTTGGGCCTAGGCTTCACTCTTTTGAGCCACTAGATCTTCAGATCCACTGCCCTCCCCCTCCTCTACCTCCCACACTAGTCTGTAGGTCACATGTTACAACCCAACAGACCACTTTGGTATTTATACTGTTAACTGCAACTACATTAAAATACTGTGAGGGCCAGGAGACGGCTCCACCTGAAAAGCGCTTGCTGTATCGGCACAAGACCTGAATTTCATTCCCAGATCCTAGAATGTTTAAAAAGCTGTATTTGGGGTTGGAAGATGGCTTAGGTTAAAGAGCAGGGGCTGCTTTTCCAGAGGACCTGGGTTCGAGTCCCAGCGCCCGTAACCGTCTGTGACTCTCATTCCAGAATTAAAAAACAAACAGCGACAAGAAAACAACAGCAAACCCCACAACTCTGACTCTGACATGAGTGTTTCTAGGTTACAAAGGACTAAGAATCACTATATCAAGTAAAGGGTGTGTGTGACCACCCGCCTACACCCAGGATTCATCTGCTTCCCGCCTCTGGCACACAGAGGTTGATCATAAAAGCCTACTGCTCAGGGGAAACACAAACAGTGGGCAAGAGGAATTTCTATGGAAAAGTCCAGAAACAACAAAAAACATGAGTTGGGGTCTGGGGGAGCAACTTGAGGCAGTTGATTCTCCAATAAGGTGATGTGTAGCTTGTCACCCTTGCACATTAAAAAAGACACCACCAGGGGGCGTGAGAGAGGGCTCAGTGGATAGGAGCACTTGCTGTGTGGTGAGGGGAGGAGACAGGAGGATTGCTTGGGTTTGCTGGCTACCAGCTTTGCTCCAGGCTTAGTGAGACCAGGATACCTATTGTGCTGCTCTGGCCACACACTCAAACACACACACACACACACACACACACTCAAACACATACACACACACACACACACACACACACACACACACCACACACACACACACACACACACACACCCCCACACACACACACACACACACACACCACACACACACACACACACACACACACACACACACACACACACACACACACACACACACACACACACCCTACCTGCGTACTCACACAGACATGTGCATATGACCCCCCCCCCCCACATATACAACTAGGATCCAACAAAAAGAAAAACATCATGTGCCCTTTCTGCTGTCAGCCACTGAGAACAAACTGTGCATGCTGCTGGAACCTGCCACACGAGGAGGACATGCCCACCTTTGTCCTCTGAGATGACCTGCACCAGCTCGTACTCCTCAGCTGGGTCCGAGTCCAGGTTGTGCTTCACCATCGCTCTCTGGATCACAGCAGGGGTCTTATCTTGGCTTGTCAACTGCAAAGACAACAAATACATCCGTGGCAAACTCAGCAGCCTAAGGTCCTGAGCTCTGACCTTTGCGATCTTGTGTGGCATACTTCCTGAAGAAAGATGGAGTGGTGGGACGAAGACCCAGAACTCCTGAGTGTTAGTGCTAGCTTCCATCTGGGTACCCCAAAGATGGCAAGTGACAATCACAGTGCCCCCAACTAAAATGGGGATGTACACATTGCCTATCACCCCCACACTAGTTAGATCCCCAGTAAACGACTATACCTGAGGGAACTATGGCAAATGTGAGGCATCATGAGACCCGGGCCAACGTGATCCATTGCGTCAGCCCAATGATATGACACTAGTTGACAACTTACAGAAAGCCGCCCACTGCCCACTGAAAAGAAGACAAAAGACCCTATAACCCAGCAAACCATTTGCTGAAAGAAATGAAAACCCATGTCCACCAAAGGACTTGTGAGCCACCAAAGGAGAGCTGACCGACAACTGTTGCCTGTGACAATGGAGATGAATCTCACAAATATGTTGAAATAGAGCAGTGGTAAAAGATAGCCTTAGAGCACAAACCTCTGCACTGTGGCACTAGACACCAGCCTCCCGGTTACAGGAGACTGACTGGAAGCTCCTAGGGACTCCTGGCGTGACTTCACTTGACATGAGGTAGTGGACAGACAAACAGGCATGCGCGTGCACACAGCTTGATTTCCTCCAGGGCCTCGGTGCCTCCCTCTGACCTGGGTGGTGACTGGTGTTTATGATTCAATAAGAGTCCTACGAATTTGCCTATTACTGAAACATCTGGCTTATATACTTACAAAAAAGAATTGGGGCATCCAAAATTTTAAAGAAGGAAAAAATATGTCATGAGAAAGCCAGGCTACAGAACCCTGGCAGCGATGAAGGGCCTCTCTTGGGTGTTTATTATTACTTTGTAGGACAAAAGCTACAGAGAAGAACTAATAGCTAGAATTAGTCCTAACAGCAGAGAAGGGCCCAGGCTTCACCCTGTGCAATACAAAGGGTCCCAGAGGGAACAGCGAGGCAGGCCCTTCTCCCAAAGGCCCAAGGAAGGAATACTCTGGGGAATCATCTATTTACTACCCACCCAGCACACTGTGGGACAGCACATTCTACCCAAGATGCCTGCTAGGTGTACTGATTTCCCCTGACAGAGGGGCATGACACACGGTGTAACTGCTGGGTGCGTAAGTGTGTGCTATGAATCCGAGTCACTGTGGTTATGTAGGTGGCCCGCTGCTCTCTGGTTGGCATATTTAACAGAAGTACATGACTAGGGTGTGCCAAAAACACAGCTAGTACTGAAGACCTGGGCCTCCACGGGCCACTGTTTCTCTGGCGTACTTTTGTTAGCTACTCCTTTCCCACCAGTGGAACTTGTCTGCATCCCGCACTCATTCCCACCCCACGGGCCTGAAAGACATGTACTACTGATCTCCAACATCAGCCCGTGTCACCTGTGTTCCTGACAATCTATTAATGTCATGTGGATGTCCCTCCTTAAAGACCCTGAGACCTCCTCCTCTAGTCATTCATATCTCACTGGACAGTCACCAGCCACCAGGGCCCCAATTCCTCCCTCTTTCTTAGGAGTCCTCCTTCTTCCTTTGGAGCCCCCACTTCCTTTGGAGTCCTCCCTCTTCCTTAGGAGCCCCTACTTCCTTTTGAGTCCTCCCTCTACCTTAGGAGTCCTCCCTTTTCCTTAGGTGTCCTCTCTCTTCCTTTGGACTCCTCCCTCTACCTTAGGAGTCCTCCCTCTTCCTTAGGAGTCCTCCCTCTTCCTTTGGAGTCCTCCCTCTTCCTTAGGAGTCCTCCCTCTTCCTTAGGAGTCCTCCCTCTTCCTTAGGAGTCCTCCCTCTTCCTTTGGAGTCCTCCCTCTTCCTTAGGAGTCCTCCCTCTTCCTTAGGAGTCCTCCCTCTTCCTTTGGAGTCCTCCCTCTTCCGAACCCTCCCTGATAGTTACCAAAGGCTGATCAGGATGAATGGCTCTTACAGTAACACCTTATAGTCTTATAAGGTTTTCCATATCATCACCAGCCACAGGGTCATCACTCAAGCCCTTCTCATCTCCTGCATGAAAGATGGGAGCTTGCTTCCCACTCAGTGCTCCCGCCCACCCCACCTTGAGCAGCAGGCCTCCAGAGGCCAGCTACTCTTCGGATGAACAAATCTGAGCATTTCTTAATGCGACCCCTCCAGTGAGACTTTACTGCTTGTAGAATTAACACAAAGTTCCCCGGGGAGGCCACAGGGCCATTTCCAATCTAGTCTGGCTTCCATTAGTAAATCATTATATTAGATTGAACACATATATTATATGTACATATATACACGTATATTATATATAGGTTATATATAATGTCTCTTTTTAATAATTTCTTCCAAGATCAATGAATCTTATTCACCTCCCTGGCCTCAAAGTCTAGGGAGATAACTAGTAACAGCACATGTTCAATAATTCCTGTATTCAGAGAATGGTTCAGCAAAGGTTTTCTCTGGAGTGTTCAGCGACGCTGACTCCACACCACTTATGGCACATGCAGGCCTCACTGATGACAGACATGGACTGTCGATTTTGCTACAGAAAAGATTTAAGTGCAAGGTAGGCCCTATCAACTAAAGAATTTAATCACTTAACACAAGCCCTTACACAGTCAAGGTTAGCACCATGAAAGGCCTTGTATATATTCCAGAAAGAACGCCATCATTAAATGTAGCTTTGGAATTTGCCTAGTCCACCGCAGCTCCTGCCAGAAGCACATAGAGCTTGGGTCCATTTACTTGTCAAGTAGAGCTACTTGCTGCCTCAAGCTGCATGTCCACCTTACTCCTCCACTTCAGAAGCTGGGCTTGATCCAAGGGGCTAAAGGAGAAAACTTAGTCACCAGGGACCAAACCACTGAAAAGGCTAATTTAGTCATCAGTCCAAACACAGGAGGAGTTCCAAGGAGGTGTGTGAAGCAATGGCATCCACCTTGGACTACTGCCCCACAGTCACCCACCCTAAGCACTGTGACACGGGACACCAACCTGGACGAATAGGTTTAAACAACCCTCTGGATGGCAAAACGGTATCGGATATGCACCTGTGCCCTTAGGTAACCACGCCAGTGGCCTGCACGCAGGGGGACGGCCCCTTACCATGATGCTCTTGTACATGTTGCCGTTGTTGTCTTCTATGCTGATGCGGATGATGCAGGTGTCCTCGCTCTGCTGGTTGTAAACGGGAGGCAGCACTGTGGAGGTAATGGATGTCACCGAGACGGAGCGCTTGTGGATTTTAGGGTTGTTGTTGCAGGCTGGAGGGGACGACAGGGGATTGACTAGGGATGACATCCCTGAGGAATTCGTGTCCATGGAATGGATCGAGGAACATGAGGAGGAGGACTCGGAGAGCTGAAAAAAATTAACACATCCCCAAAGAAAGTAGAATCAT
Organism: Acomys russatus; assembly: GCF_903995435.1. Lineage (NCBI taxonomy): Eukaryota > Metazoa > Chordata > Mammalia > Rodentia > Muridae > Acomys > Acomys russatus. The sequence goes on from NC_067142.1 coordinate 49,158,989, forward strand.
TAGATCCTGGACCAAACGCGCTTTGCAATTTTCAAAACAAAAGTAGATATGGAGATTGATCAACTTTGGTTATTTCGCACGCACGCACGCACGCACCATGGGCTCCTATGGCTGCCAGTGCCTCTGTGTGAATTAATCACTCTGAATTCAGGAATGGCACAGTGGTTCTTTGATTTCCCGTTTTTTAGTTGTCATATGGAAGTTAGCCGGGAGATGGCAGCAGATACCAGTCTATAAAGGCCATAGGGGGCGAGACAGTCACCTTCCAGAATGAGGTGACTGACTCAGGCTGATGGTTGTCAGTGTGGCCTGGGAAAGCCACTCTGTGGCTGACTACTTCCCATCCATATTTTATAGCAGGAGATAAATATCTATGCTTAGACGTTTTTAAGATAAGAAACTCAGCGTATGTAGTTCTTCTGGGCGGGCCTTAGAGATCGCCAGACTCCTGTGTCAAACAGAGAAGCTTGAAGCCCACAGAGAACACCTGTGGCCCAGCAGCAGCGTTCCATGTCCCTGGGCCATGGTGCCCACACAGCAAGCACACAGCAGTGTTCAGGACTCATCAAAAGATGCTATGAAGAGCTAGCTAACATGCTATTGCCTTGATCCGTTCAGTGCTCTGAGACTTAACTTTCTCACTTAGGTCTCACAGCTGTCTTGCAGGGAGGGTGCAAAATCCGCATCAAAACAATGAGGAGAAGAGGAGTCAGTGAAATCAAGTCACGTGTCTGAAGGACACAGCCTTTGAGTATCTCTGCCACTTTTCACATTTGCTAGTCAGGCCAGCAACATACACTTTCATGATCTACATCAAGGCCATTTGAAAAATGTATGGTTGCAATTAATGTGCTTCTTTGAGTAAGCAAATATTTAAGATGCATCCAATATTAATTACTAGACAAAGAGATGCTTGAAACTCACCAGGATGTATTCCCAACACAAAACCATTAAATTGAGCCATTTAAATGCCAATTGTTATAGAAAAGAGAGAGTGTGTGTGTTGTGTATGTGTGTGTGTGTGTGTGCATGCACACACTTATTTGGAATTCCAAACTTATTTGGAATAAGTTAAGCTAATTTATAATAATCTTATAAAATATTCTAGAAGTCATTAAAACTCAATATTAATTCTTTCATAAGTGTCTGCCCTTCTACAGAAACAGAAAACAGGTTAAGGAACTTAGCTTTCTGATAATGTGGCTTCTAAAACAAACAGGTACCATGTTATCTTTACTTTCTCAGTGCCTGCTTCTCCCGATGGCTTTCTTGTTAAAGACGGTTCCACAGTGTGGGTGTTCTGCCATGGCCAGCGCTGTGATGGCAGTTCTGATGTGCAGCAACTACAGTGGACTGCCATAATATAGTTTAGCTCTACGTTGCTGTTGTTTTTCCTTCTGTTCCCAAGTGACTAAACTTGCGCACTTACTCAGAGTGGATCATTTTATTAGCATATTTTTGTCTGCAAGGGTATTAACCAAGAAGGCCCATTTTCCAAATGTTGATTGAATTTTTTCCCTTCCACCTTCCATTTTCCCTTGGGCTTGCTATGATCCTAACGTTTGTAGTAGAGATGGATGGTGAGGTTACATGAGCTATTAAGAGAATATTTGATGGAACCCCATATTCCTACTAAGAAATTCAGTGGTAAGGAGAGAGCACAAAAGAAATGTTTATAAATGATGAGGAATGCAAGTTACACTTTACTAGAAAACAACCTCACATGAGAGAGGAAGAAAGACCACATGGAGGCCACTCGAGGGGAATTCGTCCCAAGATCCCAGGTTAGGACTATGGGAGACATCTAGGCCCAGCTGGGTGCCACAGAGAACTGTGGGGTATCCTGAGTAACTTACAAGGACTTTGCAGCACAGAAGCTACATGTACCCATGTCACACGCTCATCTTTAGGTCTGTAGAAACCTGGCTCTGAGAAAGATTTATCTGAAAATATATAAACATAACCTATGAAAGAAATTAGCCAGACACAAAACACAGAGCTGTGGAAACAACAGCATCGGCGTGGTTTCGAAAACACCGTGTGTGTGTCTGGGTGTGCTGCTGGGGATGGAACCCAAGGCTTTACTCATTCTAGTTACGTACTCTACCACTGAGCCACAGCCTCAGCCCTGAGCTTCATGTCTCTGCACCAACAGATGTGTGGGCAGCACAGCCCTGGTCATTTTCCTACGACGTTTACCAGCAAATTAGGGGACCCATAGAACACTAGGGCCTTGAAAAAGTGAATGGGTGAGACATCACTCTAAAAAAATCTGTGTGTGTGTGAGAGGGAAAGATGTGTTATGCATGTGTTTATGTGTGTAGGTGTGTGTGTGTGTGTTTATGTGTGTGATTGCAGGTTTGTGTACGCCAGGGCACACGTGTAGAGGCAAGAGAAGCAGCTCCTCAGGTGTCAGCTCTTGCCTCCTGCCTTGTCTGAAACAGGCTGTGCACTGTTTTGTACATATACCAAGCTGGGTGACCTGCAAACATCTCTGCCTTCCATCCTGCTGTGTAGTGCTGAGGTGCCAGGTGCACACATGTCTGGCTTTCTGTGCTGTGGAGGATCTGAGCTCAGGCCCACACATTTGTGTGACGAGTGCTTTACCACTGAGCCATCTGCCTTGTCTCTTCACTCTAGATTTTGATGCAACTGGCGTCATGGAGGATGACAGGAGCCCCAGTTCAGGAAACATGACTTTGGAGAGAATGGCCAGATGTTAGCTGTCTGCAGCCTTTTCCTCCAATGTATGAAACCTGAAGGATTACATCTGCTTGGTTAGCAGCAAAAAGGCAAGGAATCTAACAGCAGTTGAGTCATCTCTACCAGGTGAGTCCTAAAATGCCTCTCTTGGATTGACAACTTTGTGACAAAACCACTCGGGGGTCTCAGGCTGGCGTGCTCGCTGATGACACCATGTAAAGCAACACACAAGTCCTCTGCACAGGGTGGCAGACATAACAAAAGTGAGAGGCCTATGGCCTCTACTCTTCCTCATTGGTGTGAACCCAAACTAAGAGGTCAGAAGTGATAACAGAACAAGGTCAGTGGCCAAAACTCTCCCCAAATGCTGTGGGTTCTAGGCACTGCAGAATTGGCCTCTCTGATCCAAGCCCTTGATCAGTAAGTAGATGGAAGTAGAAATTTTCTCTTGTTTATCTGTGTAGCCATGAGAAATGGACCAGATGAGGACCTCCATCGGTGTTACAGCTTGCCATTGATTTCCGCAGTGGAAGACTGCATCATCATTGTCAACGCCTCATCCCGCTGCAAACTGTGCCCTTCGCCCTGTGGTGCTTCTGGCTCCTCCCCCTGAGTTGGATCATATCTCCTGCTTCTCATATTTATGTTGGGTTGGGCCACATGACGGCTTGAAGCAATGGAAGGCTGGTAGGTCTGACCAAGGAGAGGCTCTCCCTGTGTGTGCTTACAGAGTGGGCTTCCTCCGCTCTTCTTCATACACTTGAGCATGCTAGGAAGATGTTCTGGAAAGCCCATTACTCCAAATAAATGACAGGTAAGTGAAGCAGGCTTGGGTTAAAACTGCGGTGTAAGGCCAAGCCCAAAGCAGCCAGTCCCCAAGAAACATGGTGGTTGTTCTAAGTCATTGAGTGTTCCTGTGCTTTCCTGTGCGACGTGAGTGTGGTACAAGTGTGGCTAAGCTGTTGCATGGCACCCAAATTGGCATATCTCCATTAGGTATTGTTCCTTCGCAAGCAATCCTGATCCACTTGAATAAAGTATACTTATTTATGGGGCACAATCCTTCAGCTCACTTAGATATAGGCATAAAGAAGTGTCAAGGGACAACTGAGAAGGCCAATGTCCTGAGTACTTGGTAGCTGTTTCTCTAAGGAACTCCATTTCCAACACCTACTGGAAACCCCTGAGAACAGGCATTCTTCATGTGGCAAATGGCAGCAGGAACGAGACTGTGGAAAGGATGAACATGTACCTTCTTTTGGGGCTCCTCTGGGGTGTCCATGGGTGTGATGGAACCCTCCTCAGCCTCTGAGTGGTTCGACTCACAGGACGACACGCTGACTGAGTCCATGCTCTCACCAGAGCTGCCGCTGGCTGTGGACTTGGGCTGCTCTTTGGTGGGAGTGCTCCCAGTGATAAAGTCAGACCCCAGAAACAGTCTGCAGAAAACAGAATGCCAAACACCCGCCTGTTACAAACGTAGAAACTACTGAGAGAATAACACATGCCGATTAAGGCCTCAGTGTTTTCTCAAGTGTATGTTTTATTGTAAATATTTTAAGAAAGAATTGCTATAATGTTTCTAACAAATAGTAGTGACCATCTTGCCCCAGTAGATTATGTGCAACCTCAGACAACACATAGGTTGTTTAAATGGTGTGGCCAGATCTTTCTAAGTTACCGGGTCTCCATCTTTTAGTGGTCAATGGACCATGTGACAGGGTCAGAATTTCAGCCCTTCACCCTTATTGCTTCCTACCCTAACATGAACTTTGAACTTCCTGCAGCTGGAAAAAGGCGGGTGTGTTCTGGAGAAGAAACTAAGGAAGAGCACTTCTGCTTCGAGCCATCTGGAGAACTACAATAACCCAAACCCCTTCTCCATAAAACAACTAGGTAAGAAATATTAAAACCTCTTTTCAGCTGAGCCGGCAAGATGCAAGGGAAATCCCTACAGGCCCTAAGTAAAAAGAGAACTGAAAATCGGAAGCTGGTGAGTTATTTCTGCAGCTGCTCTGGTTGAGAAATGGGAGGTATTGGCAAAAGAGTCATTGTTTAAAAAAAAAAAAAAGCACGCTTTAATTATATATAATAAAGTGAGTGTTTGATATTTTCACACATGTACTCAGTATGAACTGATCACAGATTTAACAGACACACGCAGTCCCGTGAAATAAAGGCTCTGCTTACCAAAGGGAGGTTTCAAGAACCTAATCTCATGTATAAAGCCAGACACTCGAAGGATTTTATCCTTATTAGAAAGATAGGCTAGAAGAATATCTTCCCACAGGCACAGGAGACATCAGGAAAGCCTGCCTGCCCCGGCCTGAATCTGTACGGAAGGAATAATGTCTCTGCGCCTGCGTGAACATGGCCTGTGCTTCATTTTGATCTGCTACCTATGTGGTCTACACAGTGGCAAGTCTCAAAGTACCCTGGGAAAAATGGATAGAGTGAAGTAAGGAAGGAGGGGAAGGAGGGAGGGAGGGAGGGAGGGAGGGATAAGTCAATCTGTCTTTCACGAAGGCTATACCTTTTACCCAAGCTGCAGAGAATAATTCCTTTATAAAGATGAGCTCACAATACAGAATTACAAGTATACACAAAGAAGCCCTCCACTCAGAGAGCATTAACAGACTGGGCAGGAGACGCCAACCCCTGAAAACTTGGTTGTCACAACTTGGGTATCATAACATGAGAATAATTTAAATATGTTCAGAGCAAGGCACTCTAACAAAAAGAGAACTTGAAGAAAAAAACCACATATAAGGGAATTTTATGATGATTTAAATTAAAAACTTAGGAGAGTTAAATAACTGTCAAAGGAAGCAACCATTGGAAAAAATCATGAGTATATCTGGGAAAAAAAAATCCTTGGAACTCAGCATCAAGAAGCAGAGATATGGAAACAGAGGTTAAGGGATGCAGTGAAAACAGGAGAACATCTTGCACACACTCATGAGAGGACCACGGGAAGATAACGAGACTGGAAAGGGGCACATAGGAAGATACAGTGGTAGGGAAGATGGCAGGACTGGGGAGCCACAAAAGTCCACTGACCCTCACATCACAAATGATAACCAAGATGTCTGGGTGACAGCTGGTGGAGTGGGGACATGTCAAGGGGAACTACTTGGCCTGGGCTCCTTGACCAGGAAAAACTGGCCAATAGTCCCTAAGGACTATTCTTGCCCCTGGCCAGTGCAGATAACCTCATCCAAAAAATTGGACTCAGGTTTATACATTAAGGGATCTGCATGAGAGGGAAGCTCCCTTGAATTCAGAACCCCCCCGCCCCCGATTCCGCAAAGTCTAAAGATCAACTTTATGGAGCAGAGTAGATTCTCTCAAGCTCTGGTACAAGCTCAAGAAACTGGTACAATCAAAGTCCGGGGCCTAATGGACATTTTTTTTTCATTCCTTTTCTTCCCTCCCTTGGTTTTCCCTCCTCTCTCTTAACTCTTCTGTCTCACTCTTCCTTCAGATGTAATTTCATAGGTCCTGTGTGGTAAAGCTTGTGCAAACTTAACTATGAGCCGAATCTTAGGGATGACTCTGGTCTTCCCATTACAAGCGCATGATCTACCTTTCCTGGACTTTAGTCTCCTGGGCTCTGTGACTGGAACTGTCTCCTAGATCACGTTATAGATTTTATAAACACATGTATTATTCCTGTAACAACCCTAGCTTCTGGTTCACGTTAGTCATTCTAAACACATGCACTAGTCACTTATTGTGTGTGTGTGGCAGCATTTAGAATCTGTACACAGAGCAACACGTAAAAGCAAGGCTTAAATTCTAGACACATACAGTATATAGTATGTTGATGTGATGGGGGAAAGTTAAATGTGATGGGGGAAAAAAGAAAAACAGAAGACAACCAAGGGAGGGCACCAAGGACAGTAAGGTGAACAGGTTATAGGAGCCAACAAGCTGGTCAAGGTGACACTTCTACAAACACCTGGAGGAAGTAAGAAAGTGAACCAGGTGGCTCTTTGGGAGAAGAGTCAGTAGAACAAAGGCAACTACAGATGACTTCCTGGTAGGTGGGAGGAGGTCTTGAGGTGGCTGAAGTGCAAAAGGTAGAATGAACAGAGGACAGACAGATGGAGAGGGACCATCAGGGTCGGGTGCTGATGCTGCGGAGCAACGGGATCCTGCAGATAATCTAAGGTCTCTGCATTCTCCCCAAAGGATGTGAGGTCTCACAAAGTTGACCACCCACGGTGGACAATGCTTCTGTGATAACACTGCTTATTCAAACTATGAAACACAGCCCGTGTGAATGAGCATGGCCAGGGCAGACAGCACCGTCAGAAGAGCTCTCTTAGGAGATGACATTCCTGCCGCCCTCAGAGGAAACTACCCAGGAAAAAAGACCATTTCTAGGCATAGGAAGGTTTCAGAATAAAAACACTGCATGTTTTTAAAGAGAGGCCTAATCTATCGTTCAGCAGAGAGTGAGCCATTAGGACAAGAGGATAGCCAGATGACTGTAACCCTGCTGCTGCTGAATATGTTCCCCTCCCCCCTCCGACAGGACCCTCTCAGCACCAGGGCCCGGGGTGGGGGGTGGGGGTGGGACTCACAGGCTGAGCCTCTTCACCATGCTCTTCCGAGGCTTGGGGGAAGTGGTGCTGGCATCAGCAGCAGCTTCAATCTCACATGAGAGGGCATAGCTGAGAACGACAGGGGAGGTTTAACATCAGTGTTTAAGCACAGAACAGGTTCCTTCCCACCTCATGTGATTTACTGGAATATTGGATTTATCAGAAGACTCTGGTTATTCGCAGTAAAACTGTAGACTGTGGTGGCCTGGCACGGGTGCCAGAGGGTGTCTGATACGTTTACACTGTGTGCCTTGCCTCCTCCCCGACTCCTTTTACTGGCAGATGGACAGAGCGTATTCAGTTCTGCGGGCTTCGAGACAGAGCTTGTGACACTGGCGGCAGCAGAAGCTGACAGCAGCCCTGCCCCTTGATCACCCTCATCCCACCACAAGCCCCGGGAAGGATCGTCCTCTCTCTGTGAGCCACACTGCCATTTCTCGTCTGCTCCCTCCTCCCATGTGCTTGCGTCTATGTGCATGTGCATGTATTTTTATGTTAGGAAAACTAAAGAAGGTATTCTTGTAAAATATCCTAGGGGCTGGAGACATGGTGCTACCTGCTCTTCCAGAGGTCCTGAGTTCAATTCCCAGCAGCCACATGGTGGCTCACAACCATCTATATTGTGATCTAATGTCCTCTTCTGGCATGCAGGTGTACATGCAAGCAGACCACTGTATACATAATAAATAAATACATCCTTTAAAAAAAATCTAGCCTTTGGTGAATAGACATATGCAATCATATTAATTATAAAGAGATATAAATATAGTTACAAGCATTATCTTTAATTGCCAAAACCTCCTCAATTGAAAATACCTAGGCTTCAGATATTGATATGCCAGGCAAATGCTAACTGATACAAAGCCCAAGAGGACTTGTTGGCTTGAAGTGCTTCTGTGAGAGCCTATAGCTGTCGTTAGGACAGGTCCACTATGAGTAGGCAGGTGGGTCATGATGCCACCAGTATACCACCTCAAAGCTGAGGTGGCGGTCACACAGTTATGACACCCCTCAAAGTCCTCACTGGCAAATACTTAGTTTGCTGTCAGTTTCATTCTTCCTTATGATAAGTCTTCAAAGAAAATCTCAGGTCTACCTCAAGGATCAGCAAACTCTCTTTGAATCAGGCCTGACAATTCGGGCCTCATGGGCCATATGGTCCGTCTTTAATGCAGGAGAACCACCACAGATAAGATGTAAAGGCATGGGCTATATTCCACTAAAGCATTATTTATGGATCCTGTGATCTGAATTTCAAATAACCATTTTTCATGTCATATTTTTCCTCTTTTATTTTATTTTTTTTCCTTCTGCCACTTAAAATGTGAAAACAGGCAGTGGGCCCCATGTGGCCTTCAAAGTAATCTGACAACCCGCAGGCTAGAGGAAAGGTCTGAACCCACTGCGCCAGTATTCAAAGCAGGCCGATGTTTTGCAACCTGTTCCCTCTGCCCCACCTACCCCAGAGGCATCACTGTCCTCAGGACACCAGGCCTTTGCTCACGGTCCCATCTTACTCTGTCTAGAATGTCCTTCTCTGGCTTTAAAACAAACATTGTACAAACAGGCATGCTGAAGATGGGGAAAAATAAGAAGTAAAAGACTTGCTTAAGGCCTCAAAGGTAAGTGGCAGGGCAAGACCTAGGAGCCCACCTCTCTGGTCAGTTCTCTTAGGAAAAAACCAAGGATCAGAATCTTAGCACAGCCACCCAAGAGCCACTGAACAGATGGCCCAGCAAGGTCCTGGCCACTGCATGCCTCTTGCCAGTACCGCAGCTCCTCCCTGACAGGTGACAGACAGGTCAGCCTACCTCTCCTCCTCTGTTAGAAGCTGCTGCCGCTGGAACCACTGGATGAACTTCTGGTCTGGGCTCATGCAGTAGCTGTTGCAAGCAGACTGTAGGAGCTTTATCTGGGCAATGACTTCAAATTCCTAAAGCAGACAGGAAACCAAAAAGAAACTGAATAATAAGAGGAAGCAAATATAAATCTCTTCGACATGGAAATGTAATACCCTAAGGGGTAAAATATGGAGGAAACCACTGAAGAGGGCACTGAAATTCTGCTGCCTTAGAAAGAAATGAATAAAGCTTAGAAATCTAACTCAGGGTGGGTGGGGATGCAGTTCAGTGGTGGAGTGCATGCCTGGCATACATAGTGCCCTAGGTTTAATCCCTAGCACCATAGACAAAACACACACACACACACACACATACACACACACACACACACACACACACACACACCACTTGGAACTCCTTAAGCCCTTGTATGCTTCGGTTCTTAATCCTCTTTTCTCCTTGAAAAGAGAATTCATATGACTAAAACAAGCCATCCAAAGAAGCCAGCGAGTTCTCTAACTCAATTGACACTGGTGCCTTCTCCCTCCTGCTTCTGTTCTTGGGATTTTCTTCTTTTAAGTAAAAGACTGATAAAAAAAAAAAAAAAAAAAAAAAAAAAAAAAAAAAAAGACACGTGGAAATGTTTTACTTCTTTTTTAAAAGGAAAAAGAAGAAATGTCAAGTCAAGAAGCTCATAGCTCCCCATCCACAACTTCTCCAACAATTTCCTCTCAATAAATACACACTGGTGGGGCCAACCATCTAAGTCGTCGAGGGTCTCAGAAAGCTGAATGTTTAGGTTTTCCAAATCCTTGGGTTTTTACTACTCTGGTAAATCATCAAACCAAACCTTCCAAAGCTCACAGCAGAAGCAGAGACATAATTATGCCCCAATTATTTATACCGCTTCACATGTTCCAAGGACCCCTTTAATGTCAGCAGTCAGGATAAACTGCAGCTTTAGGTTTCAAACTTAAACTATGCAAATGTTTAACTTCTTCGTCTTAAAAGGAAAGAAAGTAGTGTCGAGGCTTCTGCTGAAGGTGAAGGACCAAGCACGGGGCACTGTGGGGGCACGGCAGGTCAGGGCGTGACAGAAACAACTGGAGAGCTGACAGGGTCTTTGGGCCTCAGTCTTTGAATCAGCGGTCTCATCCCTTGGTCCAGCGCTGTCATGGAGTGTTTACCTCCACGCCACAGTTCAGTGGATGAGGACAGAGAGCTCCCGCCGTCCATATCGGTATCTTGTTGCTGCAGAGCCTAGCCCAGCTGCACCGGGGTCGCATGAAACCCCATGCTCTTTGCTCTGGTCTCACAGGCTGAGGTTTTGCTTCTCAAAGACCCTCCACCTCTTCCCTGAGCTTGTATAAAATTGAACTGGATTTTGGACTTCATGAGGGTGGGGCTCTGGCTTCCCACTGCACAAGTCCCGAACTTCCTGACATGACTAGTGCAGGTGGAAAAGAAGGATGGATGGAAGAATAAAAGACGGTGAAGCACTACAGGACAGTTCTCTCTCTCTCTCTCTCTCTCTCTCTCTCTCTCTCTCTCTCTCTCTCTCTCTCTCTCTCACACACACACACACACACACACACACACACACACACACACCTTTTTCCTTTTAAACACTCAAATTCCTATCTTATGTCCATTTGGCACAAAAATTATAGCAAAATTACACTTAAAAAACATAGTGCAGGACTATTCTATTCACGGAATGACTCAAGTTTGATGTAGAACACCCTTCCTATACTGACAGGAAAGATAAGAGATGATCACCTCCATCTAATGGGGATACTGACTATGTCCTTTCCTTGCCCAGACAGACCCACAGGCGTAGCCATTTTTATTAATGTTATTCACTCTTAGAAACAAACTCACTTAATAAGTAAACTTTTTTTAAATTTAACTGACAAGTAAAAATATATATTCAAGGTGTATACAGCATGATATTTTGGACTAGGTATTCCCTATGAAATGATGAAATCAAACTAACATATTGTTCCACATACTTCTTTGTAGGAGAATATTCAAAGTCTATTTGCTGTGATAATTTTCATATGCATAGTACATTGTTACTAACTATAGAATAAACTTGTTTTTCTAAAAAGTAGTTGTAAAGATGAGAAGAGGGTAAGGAAAGAAATATCTCAATCTCTCTCAATCTCTGTCTCTCTGTCTGTGTGTCTGTCTGTCTGTGTGTGTGTGTGTGTGTCTGTCTGTCTGTCTGTCTGTCTGTCTCTCTCTCTCTCTCTCTCTCTCTCTCTCTCTCGTCTCTCGCTCTCTCTCTTGTCCTGTCTCTCTCTCGTCTCTCTCGTCCTCGTCTTCCTCCCTCTCTCCCTCCCTCCGTCTTCTCTGTTTAGAATGCAAGACCTAACACATGCTCATCCTAGTGTCCTACCATTTAGCCACACCCAGTTCTACACGACCTTTATTTATTAATGAGCTTTGCAGCTGGACAAAACTCGAGCTCTGGCTTGTTCCCAGCTGACTGTGAACCAGCTCTTGAATTCCTTCCATCCTCACCTCTAACCGAAGATGGGGAGCGAGAGCTCGCAGGGCTCTTGGGGAGTAAGTATAGGAACATGCCTAACAGAGTGCTACATTTTCAAGTGCTCAGTGAGGGGGGTTGTTGTTGTTGTTGTTGTTTTTGTTTGGTTGGGTTTTGTTGTTTTGCCTCTCTAAAAACAAAAGAACAAAATTCATCTCCACTTCTTTCAGTTTCTCATGCTCGCCTCAGAGAAAGCAGCAAAGCATTGCTTTTCCACTTACCCTTCTTCTTTTCTCAAAGTTGATCAGTCCACCCTGAAAGAAATGTTTAGAAATATGTAAACCAACGCGACTGCAGAGTCCAGTCGTTCTGGGTCACGCTACATAGGTCACAGGGAACATAAAGTTGTAACAATTAATGATCTTAGAAACATGGTGACTGCAGAGGAAGAGGATCACCTTTTTCTTGGATAAAAACGTCTCTTCATTTATGATAGAGTAGGGTAGACAACGGTCTCCTAAGATGTCTGAAACCAACTACAATAGCAATGATAAGAGCACCTCGAGTCAAAATCCAGACACATTTACTTGCCAAGCTAGTGAAGACCAAATACTCTGCTCCTTTCCTCCCCTCAACCAAACACAACAAAACCAGATGGCCACTGACTCATGCTGGAAACCAAGTTGTCAATGGTTTACCATAAGGGAAGTAACTTCCCCACAGCACCGTGGACATCAAGTCTCAATTCTTCATCACCATCGTCCCTACTCTTAGCAGGCTGACTCTAATCCCTCAGAATTTGCTCACTCCCTGCAGTTCCTGGGCACTGATGGCTGATGCCTGAGATAAGCTGAGACAGAGGACTTGAGGGGACATTAATGAGCACGCCCACACCCCTTAAAGAGCACTTGGAAGTGTGCATCACAGCTTCCCTTTCTAGTCACAGTGTATGCAAAGCAGGGGGCATGCGAGAACCAGCACGGATATGTATGCAGGCTGGTTTTGTTTTGTAGTGTGTTGTGTTTTGTTTTGTCTGTGGTTTGCTTTCCTTTGTTTGACACTGCTAGGAACTGCCCCAGGATATCAGAGGCAAGGGCCCTGAGTGAGAAGTCGAGCCCTACAAATAATCTTTAAATCGAATTTCAAATGTCAAATCCTTTTCTATATATCATTTTATCACTACTACTCATAGTCTGCTTGTCTAAGTGGATTTACTTCTTTCTTCTTTGTAAAAGAAGGGTAGGTGGATCCCAGTGTTTACTCCAGAACAGGAGCAGTGACACAATAATTACAGAAAGGAATGAGGAGACCCTACTTGAAAATTCACTGGTCTGGCTCCCCTTTTACCCTCCAGGTAGAGTTCTGGGGGTACCCCCCTTCAAGTCCACCTGCAGTGCCCATGCTCAGATCCTACCCCTCAAAAGGCATTCTAATCAAGTCTCTGCATATTGACCGACCATGTTCTATCATCGAACATGCACATCACCCTTAGCTGCACTTCTGCTCACACCGCCACCATTTCTACCCATCGCTGCCTGTTTTGATAAGCAGTGACCTCTTCTGATGGCCTTTGCAGTGGTTGTGGAATCTTCTGGTGTTTGGTTTGGTTTGGTTTCCTACCACCTAGCCATGTGCATCGTGGGCTCTAAACAGATACTGAGAGAAATGAACTCCATGCAGCTGAGAAGGCTGCAGCCCAGAGGCACTAGAGAGAACCTACCTCAATGTAGTCCTGCAGAGCAGTGTCCAGCATGGTGAGGTCAGTCAGGAAGGTGCCCAGGTAAGGCACAGTACCCTGCATCACGCCCTGAAGAGGAAGCAGAGCAAGGCTGTCTTTACTGTCAACTGAAATGTTTAATGGCTTCAGTAACTCACAGAGCAGAGAAAATGGACCTGGGCGACACTAATTTGGAATCACCGGTGTCTCCTGCAGAACTGAAATTGTTTTAAAGCTCTACACAAACAGGGAAAGGAACTGCATGATCTAATGTCAGGAAAAGTGGGCCTCCAACCAGGAGATCACATGTGCATGCAAGTGTGCTCACAGTGGGGTCTCCTGTGCTTTGGCACTGGGCAGTGGGGTCTACTCGCTGCAGTGTGTGCACGCTTCCAGCTGTTTGGTCATGGCCTCGACATCATTAAGAGTAGATCACTATTTCCTGATGAGAGAGGGAGTATGGGCCATCAAGAGCATGGGCCATCACTATTAGTGATTCACCTTGGAAAGACAGAGAGAGAGGACAGCGACTTTACAGCGGTTGATCTGGCACACTTTCATCAAGTTAGTGGTTATCTCATCCCCATCAGTGTGACAGCAAATGCCACACTGACACCATGTAACTCCTTGAAGGAATGCAACAGGAGGAGTATTTCATCTCTGTGAAATGCTTTCCAAGCAGGTGTGACCTCAGTTTAATCACAAGACAAACAAGCCCAGACTGTGGGGTGTTCTACAGGACACCGAGGTGACAGGCTCCTGATGACTGTGGAGGTCATGACAAACAAGTCCATGGAAGTTGCCATGGACCAAAAAAGTAGGAAGTCATGTGAGCAAGTGCTGCTGGGCTGAGTCTCAGAACAGACACAGGCGAATTCCAAGTGAAGGCTGGGTTTTAACTGACAGGACTTGTCTGTTACTCCACCACTATAGATCGTGTGTTAAAAGTGGGGAGCAGTAAGTAGAGTTGCTAGCTGTCGTCTCACCCCATCTCCTTTGAAACTGTCTCTGTTCTTCTCAAGACCTCTGAGGCACATGCATTCTTCTGGGAATATAAATGAGGGGACAGGGCATGGTCACCTTCTCAAATATGCAGGTGCTTAGGGAAACTCTGGCCGGAACACAAAGTCTGAACCAGGGCAAGTCCAGGCGATTCGGCACAAGGCAGGCTGTGTCCTCAGCCAATTCAAACCACGCAAGACTTTGTCCTTCTGAAACTCACTGTCAGCTGTGGCTTAGCTTGTCCTTCCACCTTGTGTGTACAAGGTCTCCTCCTGAACTAAAATAATCTCTGCCCTCCCTCAGCAGCAGCTATTTTTAACTGTCTTTGAGCAACCAAAGGTGTGCAACACTTGGAGTTTGATCAGCTTTAGGTTACAGAAGGCTCTAGCTCTCAAAAAATTTATGTCCAGCCTTTAGGAAACTTCTCTCTGGGCGAGGAGGAGAATATTCATTTGTCTAGACTCTAGTCTCTTCTCCTGTCCCAACACTCTATGTTAAAAGTTGGGGCTTTAAGGACAGGGCCAAGATGATGATAACAACCCTTCTGCCTTCAGAAAGGAGGCATGGTATTCTCCGACAAGTGAACAACTAGCTCCAGTTAGGACCCAGAAGTAGTAAGGACAGCTAGGCAATGATCAGAGAGCTTGCAAACAAATAAAATGATGATTTCTAAATACAAAGACCACATCTTCCTAGAAGGAAGCAATGTCTTTCCTTGGCCATTACATCCCCAAGCTGATGTAGGAAGCAAGCCTCGGAGGCTTCTTACCAAAGTGGCAGCATCGTGTGCGTGTAAAAGTGGGTGCAGGAGATGGCAGGAGGGTGGAGCTACGCCCACTGCGCACTTTCCTTCATAGTCATCTGGTGTGTGTGCATGCGTGTGTGCGTGCGTGTGTAATTTGTAACTCTTGGTATCCATTTCTCAGTGGGTCTAACACTTTTGCTAAAGACCTCCTAGGTTAAGAACAAATAAGGCAAAGAACTGGAGAGCTGTCTGACAAGTGTGGGTGCCCTGCAGACGGAAGATGCTGCTGCGGCGTGCCAGCTGCCCAGATGAGGACACAGGGCCTCTCTCCTGCTGGCTACCAGGGAACAGGGCAGACATACCATATCCTTCTGGAGCTGCAGCCGCCTCTGAGTCCGCTTCTGGTTTTCCTTCACACTGCTGTCCAGGTTGGCAAATTTTGACGTTCCTTCCTACAAAACAGAGCATACCCAGAGGAGAGTCATGGAGGAGGCCAATCTGCAGAGAAGAAAACAGTATCCGGGATCTAGAATGCAATTTTTTCCTGTGTCCCAAGATGCCATGCAAATGAAGAGGCCCCCTGCAGGCCCTCGGGCTGTGTAATGGATGCCTGGGAGCCTTGCTGCACACTCCTCTCTGTATGAGGTGGTCTGGGATTGCCCTATTCCGCCCCCCAACTCCGTAAAAACAGAGTCCCTAACTTGACTAGAAAATCAGCCATCACCAGAAGGCAGGCAATTCCCAAAGGTCATTATTGCTGTCTTTGGCCCTGTCCTTAAAGCCCCAACTTTTAGCATAGGCTGTGGGGACAGCAGAGGAGCCTAGATGTTTTTTACACATCCTCAGTTTCACACAAAGTAATCTTGTATTTGAGAAATGAAGCTTTCTTCTTGTACATTTTATGACTTCTTTCTCTTGGCCTGGAATGAAAACGCCAGCATTCTGTGAGAGAAGGGCACTGTGTGGTACTACTTCACTAAATGAAACCTTTGCACAGGAAGATCTTGAGGAAGTTGAGGGTTGGGGTACATCCCGACTAATGAAAGGTGGACCATTTGTGGGTTTCCCTTAGTCCTACTAACACGCCTTCTCCAGTCTGAAACTCTGACAAGTTTAGCCTTCCTCTTGGGGCCTCAGGACAGATGGCCACCCATGCTCCCTGCCTGGTGCCTGGAACAAGAGCCCAACTTCTACGTAACAGCTAATCATGGGTTTGCTGACGGAACATAAAATGTTTCAGTTTTGCGGTTTCAGGGTCTTGTTAAGTTCTCATTTTCCATGAACTGCATGAATGGAAGGCGATTTCACAATTCAGTGTAGCCTCTATAATAGTTTTTCCTTAGTCAGTTTCTCCCGGGTTTACTGCATTACTTTAGCATGTGACCCTACATCACCATACAATTACAGAAAGGACTCTTTCTGGGTGTCAGGGCTTGACCAATAGTGCCAAGGCATACATACATTCCATCATTAGCTAGCTGTGGTCCTGTCTGGGCATGCCACTGGGGACAGAATCCATCCCAGCGGTCCCTGTTACAGCTGATAAGAGAGAGCTATCATCCGATGGCACTCCACACAGCTTTTCCTGGGGGCACATGCTAGGAGTCTAGTAAATGCCACTTTCCATGCCAGGTGGCTGCAAGGGCACTTCTTAGTGTATAACTCCTTCTGGGTCCTCAGTCACGGGTAGACGGAAAGTGCTGGAATTATTTAAATTATCTAAATTTCCTCCCCTCCCCTTCCTCTTTCTTCTTCTTGACAGAGTTTAACAGTGTAGCTCTGGCTAGCCTAGAACTTGTTATATAGAGCAGGCTGGCCCCACAGAGAGTCACCCATCTCTGCCTCCCAAGTGCTGGGTGGGACTAAAAGTGTATTCCACCATGCCTGGCTTATCTAAAATTCTTAGTAAGGAATTCAAAAAGTAAAAACTAAAGAATCATAACGCAACAGAGGGCTCTTAGAAGCACTGAAGACCCCACCCATGAGCAGAAGAGTAAAGACTTGAGACTAGAAACAAGATCTGTTGATTTTGTGACTGGTTTCATGAGAATGAAAGTCCATCCTTAGCTGCAGCAGTAATACAAAGCTGACGACAAGCCAACCACACACAGTGTATCTCTGTAATCTGAGCACTTGGGAGGTTAAAGGCAGGAGAATCATGAGTTCACGGCCAGCCTGGTATACACTGTGACTTCAGGGTTAGCCTAGACCACACAGCAAGATCCCGATCCTTGGCCTTAACTTCTTTACGTTGCTACCCCACCACATGACACCTTTGAGCCTTCCTGAGACCTTCTATGGGCTCCTATGATGCCCCACACTGGTTCTTTCCTCCTGCCCCCTCTGCTGCTCACACTCAGACTCTTAGCCACTCTTCCTTCTTCCCAAGGCATTGTTTTCCCACAGACTTGTATCACTGGAAGTGACCTCAATGATCATCTCTGTGTTGATAAATTTCTAATTCCTCCCCATACTTCCGCCAGCCTCTCCCATCCACCTTTGCACCTCCTGCTTTTTCTACCTCTGACCTTCTCCCTAGGGCTAGGTTTTCCCTTTGTCTCACTTTTCCTTTATCTCTACTTCTTCAGAATCCAGCTGCCTTCCTGTTGTCCCTGTGCCTTGAAAGACTTACACTCGGTCTCAAATGACTTTGTCTGCTAGGTACTGGCTTGATTTTAAGATATGATGGTTAAATTGTGGCTCAGAACCTACTGGGAGCTTCTGTTTGGATGGGTCTTCATACTGTGAAAAGCCTCTTGCACCAACCTTGATATTAACATGTTGCCGAGCTTCGTTAACCACTCACTTCCACCTGGGGTTTTTTAGATTGTTTATATTAATGCAACCAGGGATAACTGCCAACCACCCAGAGGCACAAGAACCAAGATTTGGTGCTTTTTTGGCTTTGAAATCTATATAGTCAATGATTCTTAATTATTCTAAGTCTCATAAATCATAAGGTTATAATGAATTTAAGACAGACTTTGAAAAAAATTTTTTAAACTTTCCCAACAATTAGAAAGAAACCACAAATGTTTCCTGATTATTATGTTGTCTGGGCCATAATATTAGAGAAGTAGCATATTACGTTCACCCAGAAGTAGAAGATAGGTCATTTAAAAAAGATTATCCAACCTTAAGTCAGAGTCTAGGAGTAAAAAAAAAAAAAAAAAAAAAACCAGAGTGTAGGAGTAACATATTAGAAATGGGGCCCAGGAGTTTTTCTTAGTGCTTACTTTAGAACTTAAGTACCTTGATCTCATTATTTATAACTGTGCTGAGAAGTTACACCCAGAACTATACACTTCACATGAGTAATGATCAGCAGAGACAATGGGAACGGGCTCTCCAAGCACAGAGAGACCGCCCGAAGCATCCCAGCAGCATCTGTGACAATGCACAGGCCACCTGGACCCATCGCCAAGTTTTTCAGCTCGTTGGGATTTGAGCCTTACAGACATTTAGCTGAGAGCACTGAGGTGGATGTCTCCATTGGAGAGAGGTTTATGGGAGCTTTAATGTCTAGCTAGATATAGCCTTGCCTCTAAGGTTTCAGCCAGAAGCCTGTCACAGGCAATGAGCTGCACACAACTCAATTTATCTGCCTTTGGAGGGATGATTCAGGGCTATTGGGATTTCAGTGTGTGGCTCCAGTTAGTCTAGCTCGGTGTTGCAGACCGGGAGGCCACTAAGCCGTGTCCTTCCAGCCAGATAGATTTCCATTTAAAGTCTGCAAACCCAGAAAGACGTGAAACAAGGAGTAACAGAATCCTGTGGATCACTGGGTAGTTAGTGTACAGATAATCAGGTAGTCCAAAGCCAAAGTCAGTCATCAGCATGGACTCCCCACCTTGTATCATCTCCTCCAAGAAGGACCTGAGCAGGAGAAAGACAAAGTCATGTGTATGACAAGCCCACTAATCCACACAGTCAAACAGTAGTTATGGATGTGTGCCTCATGCAAGGCATTGTCCCAGGCATTAGGGAGGCAACGCACAGGCCTTTGATTGTCCCTAAGTTGGACTCCCAGTTCAGTTATACTGTATGTTAGGTGCGTACCTTAGGAATTAGAGGCATGCTACATGTACCTACGGGTACTGGCTATCTACAAAATAAAGATGACAAAATCTAGATGGCAGAAAACTATGAAGATAGCAACTGGCCTGCATTAACTGCCCATTGATTGTGTATAAAGTTATTTGTCATTATGTGAGTGATTATTGTATAGTGTCCACAGTCATCGACTATGGCTGAACTCCTAGACATAGAGGCTGTGTTATAAATCTTCCTATGTCTATAGTCTGGTTCAGTGTTTGAGAAATACTAGGCACTCAGTACATTTCTAAGGAAGCAAAAGGAGCCAGGCTCTACCTTTGCCCAGGAGGCAGTTCAGAAGTCACCACTTATCTGGTGTTCAAATAAACATTGTTGACTGAAAAAATATTGTGCAATTTGGTCCAAAAAAAAAAAAAAATGCGGAATTGCAGGCTGGTCTCTGTCATTACGAGAGCTGTTGTGCTGAGAAGAAGGAATATTCCAAGGCCTCTCATCCATGGCACGAATAGCACTGAGCATCTGCATGTTAAAGACACGCACATTTGAACACAGGTTGTGATTCAGGTGGAAGGAGAAAGCTCAATCGGGCTTTGAATTGTCTCGGTCCCATATATACTTTCTTATATTATGTATAAGATAAAACTACTTCTCTGGAAGGCTGAAGGAACTTAAGCCACTTTAAAGCTACTCTTCCCAGGGTTCCCAGCAGGGCTGCCTGGGATCCTCACCTTCATCAGAAGCTCCCGACTGGTTAGATGGTTGTTATGATCTGAGAAGATGTCTGAAAGCTCTTCAAACATTAGCATTCTGTCCCTAGGAAGAAAGACAAAGGAAAAATAAACAACAGAGTTATGGAGACTGTGACAGCTCAGTGCAGCTGCCTTCAGTATGCATTGCCTTGAGAGACTGTTCGGACCTTGGGAACGGTGGGTAATGCAGCACAAACGCAGCTGATGGGTGTCTTCATGCAGTCTTTGTGAAAGATGAACATGGTTACCAGAATGATTGGAGGAATGTTTCTATTTAATTACCTATTTAATTAAAAAATGATGATTCACTTGAGGCATCAAGTTCTAGAGAGATGTTCCCTTAAGAAAGTTTAAAAAGCACTCACCCTACTAACACGCACAGAGTCCTGTGGCGGCCATCTTGGCCACACACCTAAGTTTAGAGAGAAGGATTCCACGGCCAAGAGCTTGCTCTAGTTTTCATGAGTAATTGCTGAGAGCTGCAGATACAGAACCCAGTATGTTCTGCATCCTGG
This sequence comes from Acomys russatus, assembly GCF_903995435.1. Taxonomy (NCBI): domain Eukaryota; kingdom Metazoa; phylum Chordata; class Mammalia; order Rodentia; family Muridae; genus Acomys; species Acomys russatus. The sequence goes on from NC_067142.1 coordinate 49,179,418, forward strand.
GCCAGTATTCTTATTCATGAAGTCACATTGGACGCACTGTGGTTCTATAGCCATGGTAGAGGGGGTCAAACCTTAACTATGCTACTTACTTCCCTCATGATCTTGGACAAGTTGTCTAACTTTTCTAAGTTTCAATGTCCTTGTCTGTACATAGGAAAAGCACTGCAGGATGACACACGCACACCCTATGAGGCTCCGGCTCATCCCCCATGCCCTGTCCCGCAGGAGCACCCTGCTTGTCTGCACACACCTTTCCCCACAACCACTGAGTGGCTGATTCTAAAGGCCACAAATGATTAGCAGCCCATGCACAGAACATCTTTGTTATCATAAAAGAGACCATTATTAAGATTTATTTGCATTATAATAAGTATATTATTATTTGTAAAACAAAAGAAAGCTATTTCTGCTTTGGAGAAAATAATTAAGAACGTATTTATAGAAGTATTTCAATAGAAAGAAATAAGTAGGTAGCCTCTGTCTACTGAAAGCTAGAAATGTAAAGGACTATGTGAAAGTGGTAAATAAGATATTTGACTCTGCTCCCCCTCAACTCAGCCATGGAGAGCACATAAGACTGATACGGCATCTGGGAGGAGCCAGGGCCTCATACGTCATGCATGTGTCATCCTGCAGTCCTTTTCCTTTCTACAGCATCTTTCCTAAAATGTAAACCACCCAAGCAACAAATCACACATATCCAACAGGAGTCAGTTTTGAGAATTCTTTTGCACTTTGGTTTTCGAAAAGTTGTTTTAGAAGCCAGCTATAGGACTGGATCTTCTCTTCGGCAACCCAATAAAGCATGTATATTGTAGACTAGTATTTTAAAGGTTTAGTTGTATTGCTCTTCATCATATGTTGTGTGTGTATGTGAGGTATGTTAGTGTGGAGTGCTCGGAGCCCAGAAGCATCTGGTCTTCTGGAATTGAAGTTACAAATGAATGTGGGTGCTAAGAACTGAACTTGGGTCATCTACAAGAGCATGCAGTTCTCTTAACCATTCAGCCATCCCTCCAGGCCCTACGTGTGCTAGTTTTTGAACGTGTAGTTTAAGACTCAGACTTGCTGTAGGAGATATGGGAGCACCCAGCTCACTGTGGGTGGACCCATCTGGGCAGGTTGTCCTGGATGGTACAAGAAAGAACGCTGAGCAATCCAGTAAGCAGCACCCTTCCATGGCCTCTGCATCAACTCCTGCCTCCAGGTCCCTGCCTTGACATCCTCTGGGTGACAGGCTTGTAAACTGTAAGGTGCTCTTGGTTAGGGTGTCTTATCACAGCAATAGAAACTTGAACTAAGACACCCTCTAAATTTGAACGAATGTGTGAACAAACTGTCCCTTCCTTTGGGCGGGGGGGAAGCCTCTGGTCCACAGCTAAGCTCCAGAAGTGGAAGAAATAGCAATAGTGGTGGAGTAAGATCACTGTGCTACCAACTACCGCAGTGGGTAAACCAAGAAGTGTGAAGAGCGCAGCACAGGATGTTAGTAGTTAATGATCCCTGCCAGCCCTGCGGAAGGAGCCCTCCCCTCCCTGCCTCCCCGCTCCCCGCACTAAGGCATTTTAATGCGAGGAAGCAAAAGTGGACACATTGCTCCCTACAGGACATCAGGAACTGAGATCCTAGCGGTACACACTATCCCTCACATCCTGGGGCAGCTCGGGGCTTTGGAATAAGGCTGAAACACAACCGGAAGCCATGCAAACTGCCCAACTCCATCACCCTATAACCTCATCCCTCAAGATCCAGATAACAAGCACACCCTTCAAATCACACCCAGGCCTGGGAATCGTGGCTCTGGCACACACTGAGAATGAGTGAATTCTGCAGCTGCCCTTCCTCGAAGTTCATTAATGTACCCTTCCTGGAACACACAGAGGGTTTCAGATATGTTTCTCTTGTCACATAATATGCGTTTTGATGGTAAGGGCCCATGGTACAGAAGCACCAACCGATCACCCGGGCCAGGAAAACAGAGCAGGCCCTGCGGGACTTACTTTGGGACGGCAGCCCAAGCCTTTTTCAAGCGATAGATGGAATTGGACTGCAGTGCGGAAACGATGGCCCTCAAGGAGGAAAAGTTCTTCAGGATTCTGCATTCCTGTCCAGGGAGGGATGAAGACATAAAAGGCATTTACAGATCAGCATTACAGTGAGTTGCTGGCTTCCTGTGTTAGAGGTATTACAGCTGCTATGAATTCTTACCACTAAATAGGCAGCTGTGTAAATACTGGACATCAAAAAGTGGCCCCTTCCTCCCGCCCCAGTCACCAAAACACTTTATAGAGTTTGGCACCGTAAGCTTGTTTTTCCCCCTCTAATATATTTTTGCGTTGTTGTTACAGTTTTATAGTTTCCAGCTTTCCCAGTAAAAACAACATGAGGAGGTGGACATGCGTGGCTATGCCAGAGAGTACAACTTTATTCAGCAGAAAGCATATGCATGACTTAAAAATCCACGCAGAAGATCACTGTGCCCCTTAGGCCTTCCAAGTGAGCTGGGCAGCAGCCACCGGAAGTTCAGATGGTACAAAGAGCTTGTGGCCTGAGAGGCGTATATAACTTGGCAATAAAAGTTCACCACAGGTTGAACTTCAGCTTTCATGGTCTTAGCCAAGGGGGGAATATTTTTATAGACATTCATTTGGTTTCAAATTGGCTTGTCCCACAATTGTAAACATTCAGAAACACCTTGGTACTTCAATGCTTTCAAAGTAACTTGGGCTTTTAAAAATAAGATTCATTTGGCAGTGTTTTAAAACAAAACAGAGAGAGAACAGGAGAGATTCTGGGTGTCGTTTTTCTGCATACGAAGAGAGGCTCCTTGCTAAGTGTACCCTATCCTAAGGAGCCAAGACCATAGCGTAGGCAGTCAGTGGCCCAAACCCTAGAGATAGTAGGACTGGTGGGACAGGAAGAGGGTAGCATTGTTGGCTGGCCTGGGGCGTGGCTGCATCCAGTGATGCGCCTTCCCTCTCAGTCAGGAGATACTTTGCATATAGGCACACTGTAGTGCAGTGTGCCCAGTACACTGCCTGAGTACATGTTTGGCTTCATGCAGAACATCTCAGGCAAGAGGTACCAGAGTGGCTGGACATAAGTGCAAATTGCTTCAAGAATCATTTCGTTAAGTTCTGGTGATCTGGACTATGAAGGAAAAACAGAATTCTCCAATTTATCATGAAATCTTGCATGCCAACCAAACCCTCAAGTGTTTTCTTCAGAGTACACTGCAATGTACTTCATAAAAGTCATGCCCTGTCTTTTAAAGTACCTTGGTGTCCCTTTATTTAAAGAGAAAATAGAAAGGGAGGGGGAGGGAGCAAGGGAGGAGGAGAGAGGCAGAAAGGTGAGATTTAGGAAGTGAGGGACAGAGAGAGAAAGAAAGAAAGAAAAAGATAAGAAAGATAGAAAAGGGAAGGAAGAAAAGAGGGAGAGAGGAAGGGAAGGAGGGAGGGAGGGAGGAAGGAACAGAGGAAGGCAGGGAGGGAGAGAGGGAGGGAGGGAGGGAAGAAGAGAGGGTTGTAGCATTGCTGCTGTCTGGAAACCTCACTCTGACAGCATGGTTCAACAAAGGTTCAGCATCCCAAAATTACGTTCTAAAACCCAGGAAACTTGCAATAAATAAAGACACCCAGGCCCTGATATATCATGTCCATCGTAATAAACATATGGAACCCATTACTCAGTAACAGGCAGAGGCTACGGGCTGAAGGGAACCCACGAGGCATCCAGTCCTGTTTCTAGAAAAGGAGGCATATTCCAAAAGATGCACGCAAAATCAAAAATGCAGCACAGAGGCCAGGCCAAGAAGCCACACCCATATTAGGTCAGAAATAGTTTCTACATGTAAAATTAATATCATTTTAAAACCTTTTTTTTTTCAATAGAAATAGATTATGACTAATGAGGGAAGAATAAAATAAATCTTGGCAGGAAACCACCTGTAAGTTTCAGAGTTCTATGAAGTTATCCTCCATGACTTTAAGAGACATAGCATACTCAATGCTGGGGGAAAGCCCACTTAACAGCAAGACTAAGGCCGCTTGGCTTGGTGCGACTACGATGGAATATGGAATGCACCTTGAGTTGCCCACAGTTTCTTTATCATATAAACACACAGTCTATATTGAACGCCAGCTGAAAGTCATTATCTGAGTCACAGCACGCCACACAAGGGGATGCTGTGTTCTGGCTGTCTAATTAGATCAATGAACTCAGGACATAAAGACCGTTTGCTCTGAGACATAAATGCTGTGGCAAAAATGTTTTCTTATAATTCTAAGAAGAAAGAGGCACCCAGGCTGGTACCACATTGCAGTTATTTTTGGGGAAAAGTAAGTTCTTTGCTCCTATGCTTTGTTTCTTGCTCATCTTTTCTCACGCACTAACACGTGTGGGGTAATAGGTCGTCTTAAAGACTCAAAAACACGGCAAATTCTCTGCAACTGTTGTGGCTTTGCTCTTTTTTTTTTTTTTTTAGATTTTTTTTATTAATTTATTCATATTACATCTCTATTGTTAGCCCTTCCCCTGTTTCCTCCCATTCCTCCCTCCCTCCCATTTCTCCCCTTCTCCCCTCCCCTATGTCCGTGACCTAGGGAGACCTCCTCCCCCTATATATGCTCTCAGAATATCAAGTCTCTTCTTGGTAACTAGCTATCCTTCCTCTGAGTGCCACCAGGTCTCCCCATCTGGGGGACATGGTCAGAAAAGGGGCACCAGAGTTCGTGTGAGAGTCAGATCTCACTCTCCACTCAACGGTGGAGAGTATCATGTTCGTCGGGTAGGTCTTGGTAGGGGTTCGAAGCTTACTGTGTGGCTTTGCTCTTTAGTCAAAAACAATACAAGAAAATGTGAAAGACACAGGCATTGTGTCCTATAAACAAGGCTTAGTGGGGATACATCTAATGAGACATGAAGCAAAGTGTGTTTTGGCTGAGAGTTAGCCATGGCCCAGAACATAGACTAATGGGATATTTATATAACAACTAATCCCACAATCACTTTTACTGTAGCTGCTTCTTGCCTAGAAGAAACCTTTTATCTTCAAGTACCTAAAATCCTACTCTCTGACAGATAAAGTGAAATTCATTCGGGCCTTCTTCCTTGATCACCCTGCTCAGAAGTAGCTTTCCCTCCCCCACTTCGATAACATTTATATTGCTGACCCCTGTCCTTCACAGGATGAGGTCATTCAGTGAGTCTGGCTCCTGCACAGCTAAATCAATTGTGCTCTATCTTATTATATCCCTAACGTATAATACTGTAACTCAAACACATTAGGGACTGACTGTGCCTTTCTCTAGATGGTGCTAGGGGCCAGTCACGCGGCATGTGAAATGGCGGCTCTGAAGAACCAGATCTCAGGTCTGGAGTCAGGAGGGACATCTACCAAACACAAAGATACATTCTTAACGGCCACTCACATGGGCGATGTTAATCCACTTCTCGATGACCTTGGCTCTCTGCTGAGTCTTGAGATCTTTGCTCCCCAGGATGGTGCTGACGACACATTTGGTGAGGGTATTAAACTGCGAGATGGTGGCGCGGATCGTGGGAGCCAAGTGTTTGTTTTCCTTCTTATCCCTCCGAGACCAAATGCAGCCTAGGCAGTGGTGAGGCACTACTTTCTTGAATAGTTGCTGAAACAGAGGAGGAATTGGCATTAAGGGAAACACAGATGCTTTACCCAACATGTCATCTAGGACATCTGTAAATGGGTGTTTTGTAAGTGGACAAGGATCGCTCTCTGCTTGACTTGCCACACGGTATCCATCTCAACAAACAAAATAAGTAAATAATAGATGACTGGAGCAGAAAGGCCCACAAGATTTTTTGTTTGTTTGTTTTTGTTTTCAAAACAGGAGCTCTCTATGTAGTCCTAGCTGTCCTAGAACTCACTATGTATACCAGACTGGCCTCCAACTCATAGGGATCTGCCTGCTTCTGCCTCTGCGGTGTTAGAATTAAGGGAGTGAGGCACCATTCCTGGACCCCTCATGACCTTTCAAATTTGCTTAAGTGATAAAAATAATGACCAAGAGAAAATGAAAATGATCAAAGACATTCTTATTTACCCATCTTGTACAGAAAATCAAGCAGTTCTAGTGAGACCTGTGACACTGCTCAAAAGAGAAAAGTGGCAGTGGTTATTTTGACCTCAAAACCATATCGAGTGTCCAGGCCACTCAAGAACCACCAGTTGTGTACCATGAAAACAGATGCTCTCAGGCCACCTGAAAAGAAGTCTGCGTAACTATAACACGTGTCACATCTCTCCATGCAACTGTTTCTCATTTTTCAAAGCAGAGAAAGAAGGGGGAAAAATTCAACCCTGCACACTACACAAAATGGGAACCTAAAGCCTAGTTTTCAGGTCTTTTCCTTAAAGCAGTAAAAATAAGATATTTCCCCCTTTCCCTTATTCTATCAGTTGTACAACAACAACAACAGGTTGAATAGACCAGATTCTAAATAAAAGGTTATAAAAGTTGGTATAAAAAGAAAGATGGAGCTGGGTGGGGGTGGTGCATGCCTTTAATCCCAGCACTTGGGAGGCAGAGGCAAGGCAGGTTTAAAGACTGAGTTCCAGGGCAGCCATGATTACACAGAGAAACCTTGTCTCGAAAAACTAAAAAAGGAAAGAAGAGAGAGAAAGAGAGAGAGAACGGGCAACATGTATTCCCTATAGACTATCTTATCTATTTTCCATAGTCTGCTTTCCATTGGATGGAAACCGGCCATCTTATATGCTGCAAAGGTGGCAGAGCTCAGGGAAGTGCAGAGGAGTGAAACCACCACGATAATTGCTAAGTCTTTAATTATGCTTTCCAGCAAACTCCGCGCTATGAAATGTGACCAACACAATCAAATATGCACAGTACACAGAAACAGTCACGATTCAAACGTGCAGGAAGCACACGTGGAAGCAGGCTGCCAGATCCGGTCACATGTGGATTCAATGAACTCTCTTCATGCTAGCTTGGGCTTTGACCCCCTTTACAATCCTCCAAATAAACAGCTCGGCTCTTGAAATATTTATGAGTCCAAAGGGAGAGAAATACCCACAGAACAGGGTAGATTCGGTTTCACCAGGATTAGAATTCTTACTTCCCTCTGTGACCTGAGCTCTGAGGAAAATGCACTTTCACCCAGGGCTGCAAGAAGAGCTGGGGCTTGAATTATTCACAGGAGTGATTCACACAGCATCTCAGCTCTCCCTTTACAGACACAGACTCTCTCAAAGACTCAAAAGGACTTCTTGCACATTACCCAGTGCTGCCCACTGCCTTCCCTGGGCCACTAGTGCTGTCACTGCCCCCGGGTTAAGCGGAGCACATCTGAGATACAGTGAGAAGACCTACTGCATCCATGTAGGTCAGCTGTTCCGCCACGAGATCTTCTGAGAAGCACGTGAACTCTGCCGGCCCTCCGCTCTCCAGGTCCTCGTCCTCTTCCAGGCTGAAGGGGATGGTGCTGAGAAGCCCATCTGTGCACAACGGGGAAACAACCAGTAAATGGGTGCCACGTAAGACTTTGCTCATGGCATCAGGCTACACTTCTTTCAGGCAGAAGAGAACTAACGCTTCAGAAACCCACAGGTAGAGATGAGCAAGAACAGTATATTGGGGCAAAATGGAGATCCAATCCTGTGTGTTCCTCTATTCTCGTTAAGCTCGGAGAGACCTTGAGTTATCCCCCAGAAATCACCCAGAGGCTAGTCTAGGCAAAGACTGCAGAAGCAAAGCTAAACACAACCCTCGTCTCAGCTCCCAAGTCTGTCACCACTTCCAGGACTAAGCCAGCTAATACCTACACCCCGGACACCAATCCTTGATTGTTGGGCCACTGAGAAGGCCTCAGAGTGAGCAGGCCAGCAGGCCAGCAGGCCTTGGTAAGGGTAGCACCAGCCATTTGGGTTTCAGAGATGTGGAGGAGACCTGTAGACCTTTCAAAAATATTTAGAAGCCTCAAATGATCAGAGTTGCTGTCAGCTTCCACCAAGAGCGTGTGCAAAGCGTGAAATAAACTCAAAAAGTAAACCCGCTGCTGACCGTTGATCAGAAGGTTACACACTTCACAGCCTGATGAAGTCAAAGGAAAGCATGGCCCAGGAGCCTGTTTACTGCCCAGCTCTGGCAGTCTCCAGCCTCCACTCCAAGTCTTCTTACTGCAATCTTCCCCAGTCCTGAGTTGTTCCCCTGCCTTACGCCCATCACACTCCTCACACGCCTTCCTGTCAAAACTGCAATTACTTGGAGGGGGAGAGGTGCGCACAGTATCTTGGCAAAGATTCAGGTCTGTGTTACTACTCCCTTAGCAGGCTTTCATTTTTAAGCCTTTTCTTTCTCTTTAGGATGGACATTGTTAGGCATTTTGCATCAGATCGACTCAGCTTCTTCAGAGCTGCCTACGAGAAATGGGGTGCCCAAAGTGAGACACTGTACCTGTCCAGGGCCTTGTGCTACCTGCCCACTCTGATTTCAGGACTGGCTCTGGACCTCAGAGTTGAAGGTTCTGATGTGAATGGAACTGGGTTATGGGTGGGAAAGGTCAGAAAGCATCACTACCTATTCCTGTTATCTTGGATACAAGCAAAGGTATCCAGTGGAGAGCTAAATTCCTGCCATGTGAAGGATGTCAGAGCCTGCTTTCAGTACTTTTCCTCCACTCAACTCTGGTACTTTCTCTTTCAGTGGAGAAGAAATCTGATGTGCCAATCAAAGGTTCAAAGGAGCCTTCTATCCCTCCTGACAGCTATGATGTGCTTCAGCACCTGTACAACAATGCAGAGGCTGCCTGGCTTCAGCCAAGGAAAGTGCAGGGTAAGAACTAACATCACTCACTCATTCACTCATTCATTCATTCATTCATTCATTTGTTCGTTCAAACACTAGTACGTCTAGTATGCACCTCGAACGCCACTATGTGTGAGACTGCGCTCCTTTCTCTATGGAACCTGGCCTTTGCTTCCACTGCCCCAGCTCCACTCCTGACTCACTCCAGGTGTGGAAAAACTCTATGCACAGTTTTCCTTCTGAAAACACACAGGAACACTCACTGCTTTCCATAGTGTGAAGTGGGAGGAGGGACCCAAGGGACTCAAGCTCCCGGCACTCCGACTCAGGAATGGGGCCCTCGCTTCGTAAGCAGGACCCGGCACATTCCTAGTAACAATGGCCCATACTTAGGGCAAGATTTGTTCTTGGGTATTGCCGAAAAGTTTTTGTGAAGTCAGGCCACCTCTGCCTCTGCCGGCCAAAAGAACTCTGCCCTTCCAGTCCCTGAGCTGGAGACAACCAATGACTGGTCCTACTGCTTCCCCAATTAGGCACAGGGCCAGAGACAGCCCAGTGGGGAAAGCTGGGCTCCAGTGCAGCAGGCAGCAGCATTTTCCACTCCAGCACAAAGCTGGGCGGGAGGCCCTGAAGGGAGAGAAGATCTGGCAGCTGGAGTGTCCTGGGGATTCAAGCATTCCCGGCAGATGAAGTCATCTGAGATACAAAGCCTTTCAGATGATGCAATTGCATTCCCCTTCTCTGGTCCCCAGGACATAGAAACCAGTTGCCAGGTACTGGGTGGAATGTAAAGTTACTGTATTTTCTTTGGCTCTGGGGTGGCATCCTTTATCTGTGTTAGGGCCCATTTCCTTTCCCTCACTGAGGAAATCGGGCATTGCTTCAAGGAAGTGCCCATCAGAAGTTCCAAGTGGGTCAGCTGCCATGGAAACTGTTACCCGGCACCTCAATGAAAGGACATATCACCATGCTGAAAGCCTGATGGGACCTCTCCACTAAGTTCTTCAGAGCTTGGCCGTCAACACACTCTGTGGCCAGCAGTGGTGGCCCCTGCATTTGTCCTTGGAAACAAGAGGTCAGCTTCCAATAGGAAAAAACAGCCTCAAAAACTTCCTTTGATTCAGCCATTACAGACAGTAGATGATGGTAATCTGCACTGCCAGGGGACATTACGGTAATGTCTTCTAGGACAAAGGAGAAACACCTCCTCCAAGCTTTTGTAAGAGGGAAGTAGGCTTGGATCCTTGCCAGCCATATAGGGGAGGTTGTCACAGGTTTATATCTGATAGAACATGTTAGGCAGAGAATAAAAAGCCAATCCGTGTTGATAAGGGATTTTTTAAAAAAATCATGGAAACTCTGTTGTTGGAAACAGAAGGAACCCCAGCAGTTACAGAGCTCCTGTGAACTGGCTTCACAGTTTAATCCTTAAAGCCAGTCTTGAAAAATACCTCTTTTCATTCGAAAATGTTATGGTTCTGAATGTAACACTTCCATAATTTTACACCTAACCCAGTTTTCTGAGGGTACTAGGGTTTCTTATTGAGCCCCAAAACGGGGAACCTCCATACTGCAGAATCCCAGTCTAGGCTTTCCCTGGGACCAAACAGGTACTCACTGTCGGAATCTACTTCCTGCTTTTGAAACTGTTCCAGAAGGTTCTGCGCTCTCCTCTCTGGGTCGGAGCCAGGCATCATGCGTTTGAGGTACTCCAGCAGCTTCTGCAGGCAAGGGAAGTGAGGGGGCTCCCGGAAGTCTTCCGCACACTGGTCAAGCCAGGCCCTCAGGATGGAAGCAATGGCACTGGGAAGGAGAAATGGAGAGTCACTGAACCTGAAGGACTGTGGGACTCGAGACAAGCCCTGGACACCACAGCTGGTAGCTGAAGGGGGCTTGGGGGATTGATAACGTTTTGTTGGTGGAAAAACCCATCTGAGGCAGACAAAAGATGTCCAGAGGATTTAGTGAGTTCCAAAAATACTTTCCAAGCAATCCGAACACTAGCCACTAATTGTGGATTTGTTCACATTAAAGACCAGAAAGCCAGGGCTGTCAAGATGACGCAGTGACTAAGATGACGTACTTTCTGCCAAGTCTGACGATCTGAGTTCGATGCCGAGTCCCACGTGGTAGAAAGAGATTAACAAGGCTCACACGTTGTCCTCTGCCCTAAGTACCTGTGCCGCAGTGTGCTCAAGCCACCGCTTCAGACTCACACACAAATAAATGAGCACACACACTAAACCTGAAAGGGAACAGAAAGTAATCACTTTGGTAGTTTAGGAGATACCGGCTACCATCTGGCCAGAAATCCAACTGGAGAAATGAAGTGTCCGGGTTTGGGGGGAAATGCGCAGGTTTAATCTTATAAACATCACTGGGGCATCAGCACAGGGCCAGGACTTTCCTCATAAAGTTATTCCTTTGTTTCTCAAATTAGAATGTGAACGTGTCTCAGGAACCACGGGGTGGAGAAGTTAGGTCTCTGAAAAGTAAGTGGAAAACAACTTGGCAAGCAACACTACAGCAATATGGCTTCTTCTGAGGGATTCACAAAGGTTTATCAGGAGCCAGAGCACAGAGACAGCCAGGGTCATTCCAGCTGCTTGGCATGCTGCAGACACTGAGTAACTCGAGGTGTGGCCTTTAAGTCAGGGATGGCTCTTCCCTCGAGAGCAGTCAGAACAATGACGAAGGGGTGAACTGTTTGAAGCACTGCTATTCCACGCCTCATGGTCAAAGAGGACTTCAAAGACACTTCGGAGTCAAGCCATGCCAGGCTGGGTCCCTTTTCTAAAAACAGATACTCTGCCTCCCTCTTAACACAACCTCATAGCAAGGGATGTTCACTGATGCTGGCCAGCAGGCTCTAAGAATACTCTCATCTCTGCTTTCCCAGCACGGGGATGATGAGCACGGCACCATGTCCAACTTTATTTTTTTGTAAATGGGTGCTGGGGATCCAACCTGGGTCCTGATTCTTGTGTGGCAAGCATCTTACAGACTGAGCCATCTCCCCAGAACCACAAAGTGGTTTTAAAGGGCTTGGAATATAGCAGTGGTACAGCATTTGTCTAACATGCACAAATGCTATTTGGGTTTGGCTCGCAGAATCACAGAAAAGAAAATTGTAATTATCTACTGTACTCCAAACAATTGTTTGTGTAATTTAAAACTAGAGTAGAAGTTACTATCCACTGTGCAGAACTACAATGGGCTGTTACAGTGTCTTAACCGCCATACTGTAATGTCTCACCAAAGAGCTGAACTATACTCAAGGCATGACTACCACAGAGCCTCCCGAGTACAAGAAGCAGGACAGTTTACACTCTGACTTTCTCCACTGTGTACATTACTGTTTCACTACTCTGGACTATATGGCATCTGGAATTGCTGACATTTAATTATAGTCATGAAACAAATGACATTAAACTATCAACAGAAGTAATTCAATACTCTAAATCTTTAAATTAAACAGAATTAACAAAAACTTTATTTCCCTCCAGATAGAAAGTTACCTGGGCTTTGGATTAGAATTAAAAACGTTAAGCTGGGCCTAATGGTGCACACCTTTAATTCCAGCACTCAGGAGGCAGAGGCAGGTGTATCTCTGGGGGGTTTGAAACTAGTTTGGTCTACAGAGAAAGTTCAGGACAGCCAGGGCTACAAAGTAAGACCCTGTCTCAAAACAAACAAACAAACAAACAAACAAACAACTGAAAACATGAGTATAATGAAATCACCGAGGCCCCTCCTACTATAGTGTCATTCCTTTTAGTTACCAAACTTAAATACCATAATTTTAAACATTTATCCACAGTTAATATTCCAGAATTCCACTCACCAATTGGGCTTAGCATGATATTAAAGGAAAAGGGAAGAATACACAAAGGCAAGAAGAGGATGAGCTGGGAAGTTTTTGGTAAGAGTGGAAAGGAAGGGGTAAGGGTAAATACAATAAAGATACATTATATAAACATTAGATATGTGGGGTAAACTGTCAAATAATAAAGAAGAAATCAAGTTATCACTCTAACATTTCTTTTTTATAACAAATATAATTTATGAGTAATTTCCCTTCCTTTGGATAAACAGTAAGCACAGAGTCATGAGGGTGCACAGTTGGGATGACACACCAGAACACAGAAAACCTGACATTTAAATATATAAGCTACATTCTCATAGAAGAGTATTTTTATAATTCTTAAAATAAACGTGAATTAACAACTACTACTCCTTCCCATTTCAATGAGAATACATACTTCCAATGATACTGATGAAAACAAGAGGTGGGAAAGAGGAGAGAGGGAAAGGGGGAGGGCAGAAGGGAAGGAGGGAGGGAGGGAGGGAGAGGAGAGGAGAGAGAAGAGGGGGGCGGGGAGGGAGTCAAAAGGAGCACTGATCTAACAGTGAGTTCTCAGGAAGGGCCCCAGTGTTTCATAATTGACAAGAATGTCCACATAGAAATCCAGAGTTACAAGCCAAGCCTGGAGGCTTGTGCCTGCAGTTCAGTACTCTGGGCTGAGGCAGGAGAGCTGCCTGGATGCCAGGACATCTGGGCTACAGGGTGAGTTTCAGGTTAGCCTGGCTTACAAAGTAAACCATGTCTCCACAATTCAAAGGGAAGGGCAGGGAGAAAGGAAGGGAGAGGGAAAGAAGGGAAACTCAGAAAAGAAGAAATCTTAACGCACAGGCAATTCAGTGATGTTACTGCATCAGCTACTGCGGATAGTAACTGCTCATATTTTTAAAAGATCATTTACTGAAAATAGTAATTTTCACAAATCTACATAAACTTAAAAGCAAAATATCTACTCTCCCTTCAGTCCAACTGCATTCCCATGATTTGTTACTAGTTTATAGTATATGTTTCCAGGTATTTCTGCATCTATGTACACATATTCAGTAAACATGATATGCAAATATAAATCACCATTTTTTCACTTATCAGTATTGTTACGGCCACCTCTCCAGCCCCTGCCTCCAGAGTCACTGTGCAGTCTCTCCTGAACGCCGTGTCCTACCGCATGACCACACGTCCTAGTCTAAGGATTCTTCCACTGGCAGGCAGATATTTCAAGAATTTTCAGGTTCCTGTGATTGTAAACAATTCTAAAATGTGTGCTTGGTTTATATCTGTGTGTATGTGTAGATCCCAAAAGCATTTCATTCTGTGCCCAAGAAAAGCCATACCTTCAGAAGGGCTACCTAAGGCTGGAGTAACCGTGCTACCAACCGTGGCCATTCTCTCCCCAGCCTGACACTTTTAGCTCACTCTGGTGAGCAACTTCCTCATCTGGTCTGCTCTAACAGTGACCTTGCCATGGCTTAGCCTAAGCAATCTTAGGAGAAGCATTTTCACACAAAAAGAATAAAGGGGGATGAAGGAGGAAATCAGAGAAGAGAAAAACAAAGACAGTATAGCCAACAGGGGCAGCCCTTGCCCTTCGATCAGCAGTGCTCGTCAGCGTGCCAGGGAGGCAGGGTTTCTGGAAGGGCCTGGACCCTTGCCCGAGGTTCACAGTAGCCTTATGTTTGCCAGGCCTGGGAAGAAACTTTCCATTCTTGGTAGAACAAGCAGCAGATACAAATGCAGGGCTGTTAAGATTCCAAGAAGGAAAGCAACATTGCAAATATGACAGAGGAAAGGGGATAGCAGCTTTTCCATCTTCCCCGGCCTGGCTCCACTCCTCACCAGGACTGAATGGGAGGGCTAGGGAACCTTACCAGGAGGGAGATGCTGGCTGCCGTCATAAATACACAGGCAAAGTGTGCCTATGTGCCTGGAGAAGTCCCTTGCCCCTGTGCACAGACCAAGAATGGACTGGGAGAAGGGAAAATGAAATCCGTCACGAGCAGGGCCACCTGTCAAGTTGGAGAGTTTGTGCAGACAGTCCTACTGACCCCTAACTGGAGAAGGGACAGAAAACACCTGCCTGCATCTATCTGACACTAATCAGAGGTGATTTCAAATGACATAATGCCAATAGGAGCTTCTGAGATAACATCAAGAGAGACATAATTGATAATATGCTTACAACTACCTACCAAAAACCACGGGAAAGGATTTCAAAGATAAAGGGCTTAGGTAAAGCGACTCTTTGATGGGTTACAGAGCAGAACTCTTCTGTCCTAGAGGAAGGTGTGAGTCTAAGTAGACATGGCAGAGGGGACTACCTTGGGCATTCTTGTCAAGAATCACCTTCCCAGCCTGTTGTAAAAGGAACACATGATCAGATGTCCATGTGTGGATCTGCTAAGGACAAGTCTAAGGCTCTTCCTTCTAGAAGAGACCCCAGGGAGGATCAATGTGACTAACTAAACATTACTGATTACTCTTTAGTTTCTATATCCACTTACTAATTATGCGGTAACTGTCACAATAGGGGGTCAAGGGACCCATGGAAGTAATGACCTTTGGAGGGAGCCTGGTCAGCACTTCAGGAGGGTCTTCCTAGAAGCTGAGTGAGATCTTAAGGCTAAGGCATCAGTGGCATGGAAGCTGGAGCAGCACTGTAAGCAAGGGTCTTGAGTAAGACAGCCAAACACTGAGGGCACTGGCTGGAGAATTGTTTAACGAAAGAACAGAGACAGGAGATGAGCACACTGCAGTAAGTAAGCACAGGGCACACCTGATAACACCTAGTTAGCAAAGTGCCTTGGTAGAGGAGCAAGCCAGGAAAACAGTCCAAACTTCCAGTCCCCTGAAGGCTTTGGGGTTGGTGGAGCACAGTGAGAGGACTGACAGGGGACCAAAGCAGCAGCCGTGCTCCAAGCACACATGTGACAAACCCAGAGACCATAAGTATATCAAATTATCCTAAAATTCCAATGGTGACTAAACACCAGAATTTAAAAGTTTAATACGTTTTTGGGGTATGTCATCTCTCCCTTGATGTGTAACTGCCAAGCCCAGAAATAAGATTACCACTACAAAAAAAGAATAATACTGTCCACTTTAGAAGTATGTTTTTCCTGCCCTAGGGGCTACTTGAGATGATGGCTCCTTATACTCAGTCACTGCCAGAGGATAAGATAGCAGAATATTTCTTCACTCTAGGACAGTCTCTACAAATTTGGGAAAGGGGGAGAGTGCAATCTAAGAGCACCATGAAAAAAGCACCGTGCACCTCGCAGGGGCACATGGCTGTGCCTCTGCCAAGCCACGATGGTGGGACGGAATGCACCTTGTGAACCTTGACCCTGACAGAGCTGGACCCTTCACCTCATCCTCCAAGTCCCGGAATGGTTTTCCTCAGTCTCAGGAACAGTGCCAGATAAAGGCTGCCAGCAAGATGTTTTCCTTGATGAGAAAGAACAAAAGAAGGGACAAAGTTTCTTTTTCTCTTCTCCTCCCATCTTCCCTAAAGAATGGAAACATTACTATCTGGCCTTGTCAGGGTCATCTGGCCTGGCTTCATGTACTTTCCATTGTCACACAGTGGTGTTTGTGGTAAATAATGATCCAAGCACTGGGGTGGGACTGGAAGGAGGGGCTGTGATAGGGCCAGGGGAAATAAATGCAAAGCCAAAATCAAGATCTAAACACAGGGAGGCTTGGAAGGGGCAAGGTGGGGGGAAGGGGCAGTTAAAAAGACAAACCAACGTCCTCAAGGCAAGACTAGGAAGAAGGAAGGTATGGAGAGACAACAGAGCAAATAGATGTGTTTGGTGGGGGCAGGATGAGATGAGCCTGAAACCTATTACCCAAAGCTAAGGTTACTCACACATCTGTCTTCCATTCCCACACTTAGGAGAAATATTTTCATTTTTATCACAGGGGAAGACTATAAGGATACATGAGCTGGAGAGCATGGCCTTGTGAAGTCCACACACACTCACGGGTTCACTGGGTGACCCCGGACATGTTCTTCAGCCACCCAGGCCACCCTGAGGTAGATGGAGTAACAGTGTTGAAAGTCATCAGAAGCCGGGCATGGTGGCGCACACCTTTAATCCAAGCACTCGGGAGGCAGAGGCAGGTGGATCGCTGTGAGTTTGAGGCCAGCCTCGTCTACAAAGTGAGTCCGGGACAGTCAAGGCTACACAGAGAAACCCTGTCTCAAAAAAACATTAAAAAAAAAAAAAAAGAAGAAGAAGGTCATCAGGACAGGAGACCCTTTAATGCACACACAGTGCACTGTTCTTGCTAAACAATCGATGACTTCCAGCTATTATTAGAAAAGTGCATCCGCCACTCACCCAAATCCCAACTTCAGGACCTCACTAACTCCTTCCCCAGCTCCCAAGTCTGAGAGGTGCGTTATGAACAGGGGGCTTCAGGGTAACACCTGCTGACTGTCTGTCTCTACAGTTCCACCATGGATGGAGAGTCCCTCGGTGTGTCGGGGCTACCGTATCCTTCAAACCACCACCTCCTGAGGGAAACAAGTCTGACTTCCACCTTTCACAACAGCTGCTTGGGGACCCTTCTGGGGCTATTATAATAAAGCAACAGCTGGGCAAAACACTGAGAAGTAAAGGCATTAATTCCCAAGGGTCTGGGTTTTCAGGTGCTGATGTGGTCTGACTACCGTGAGGCACTCACAGGGGAAGGGAATCCCAAGCAACCCCCAGGCTTGTTCCTAAATGGTGGCCTGAGGCCCAAGGCCCTACATGGGAAGGCCCGCCAAACTTGACTCCAAATCCCTGGCACCGAACTAAGTGTTTGATCTTGGCCAAAGCACACAAGTTCAATGAAACTTCACATTGGCGGTGGCTAAAGGAGATACAAGGTAACGAAGCGTGCCCTGCAGTATGATAGCACAGGTGGGCAGCAGAGGTAGTGGATACAGCAGCGAGGGCAAACTCCTTGTTTCCACAAATGACTGGTTGTGATGTCTGTTCAACCCTTTCTGACAGGTAGAAAATACTGCCATGGGGCTGGAGAGATGGCTCGTTGATTAAGAATTCTCAGAGGTTCAGATCCCCCAGAACCCACATGGAGACTCACATGTCACACACATGGTGCACAGACACTGCAGGCAAAGTCCCCCTACACATACAAATAAGAAATAAGTCTTTAAAAATGAAAGACAATTCTGTCATCTCTGATTTTCCTTCATTTTGAATCACTGCTTTAAAATAAATCTAAGTCACTGGCTCGCTCTTCTTTGGTCGCGAGAGCACCAGTTTCTGCTCTAGAGATCTCTACCCATGTCCCACAAAAACTAAGGACTCCTTAAATCATGGGTTTTCAACTTTCTTTGCCCTGTATCAGCATGTAAAAGACAATGGCGTTCTGTTTAATGTGACACATTGCTCTATTTCTTTTGTTTTACTTAAAAGAGGAATATGTATCTCTTTCACATTGAAACCTTCTAAATTTGGAGGTTTTACTGTCCTCACAGGTCTGTTGTGTTGCATTTGTTTTTCATTGGGACTGACTCCTCTTACCATGTGTTCAAGGACAGGCTTAAACTTCAGCGTACTGACACTACAGGTGTGCATCTCCATGCCTGTTTGATGTTTTATGTCTCATTTTTGCTCTGTTTTTCAAGACAGGGTTGCCTCTAACTAGGCCTAGCCCTCACTGTCCTGGAACTCATTCTGTAGATCTCTCTGTAGACCAGGCTGGCTCTGAACTCAGAGATCTGCCTGCCTCTGCCTCCCAAGGGCTATGAGTAAAGGCATGTGCCACCATGCCCAGCTTTACGTCTCATCTTTGATGGGTTCCCCCGCTCCTTACCCTCTCAAGTCTCTTTTCTTTTCCCCATTTTCCTTACAATCACTCGACTTCAATTGCCTTAATAAGGCATTTGGATTTTGTGGAATGGCTATTGATTGCAAACATTCCCAGAAGAGTTTTCAAATACTTTCCATTGTAATTTCCCCAGGCACTAATAACTCCAGACCTCTGCTTTTCTTTTTCTTTTTCTTTTTGGATTAATACTGTTTACTAGTTCTCCTTCCAGCCCGAACACTAGTGTCAGGACCTCCAGCCTCTGTGAAAGATTACAAGAATGACATTTGAATCTTCTGAATGCATAGAAAGGAAAATAAAATGATTTCAACCGCTTGAAGCACTTTGACAGTGAAGAGTTTGAGAAAACAGAACTTGGCATTCCAGAAGGGAAGGCATGGGATTCAATTAAAGAAAGGGAAACAGAAGCTGTTTCTACATTAAAGAGTACTGAACAAGGGAACACAATAAAGCACCACTGAGTGGGGAGTTTTAACTCTCTTTAAATAAAGTTGCATGTGCGTACGCACGCACACACACTCCAGAACAATCTCATGCATTTCAAAAAAGGCTGGAAGATTATCGGTCCCTTCTTAGTTAGCATTCTATTTGCTTCTGAGTTCAATGGCTGCGATAAATTTGTCCTACGAAAAGTTCCTTCCTCCTATCTGGTTCAAATTGTGTTCCTGGAAAAGACAGTATTTTATCATGTAAAAATGTTGGCAGGAAGGGTGACAAGGGCACAGGTGAAATGACTGGAAGCTGAGTTGTTTTCTTCCGTAGTAGGAAGTGGGTTTCCTGACTCCCAAATAATGGCCATTATTAGGAGTCCTAGGATAAAACAAAAACAAAAATGGCCCAGTTTACTCTCTACATAGCTCTGGTCCTAACACCAGCAGTCACCATGAGGCAAAGGCCTTAAAAACTGGACGCCATGGAAGCCGTCGATACAGAATTCTTGGCACCTTGAGACACTCTGGCTGCGCCCACTGAGTCGTCCTGGAGACTGCAGAGCTGGAATGGGGCACTCCAACGGTGGGAAGTGCCCTGAGCCATCTGATAACTTTTTGCAACACAGAAGGAACACTACACAGTTTGAGCTTAAGACACCAGAAACCTATTTTTCATCTTAAAGCTTCATCTGTACTTCTACATTTTTCATCATTATCGTCCTGTTACCTTGATTAGATCCATATCTAACAAAACATATATGATGGGCAATTTGGTATGTGGAAGCTTCTGTAGAGTGTAAGGGCCCTGCTACAATTTACAGCAAAAACTGAAAACTCAACCACTTTGGGCATTTTTGTGTTCATGGTTAAATCCAGCAGTGATCCCTATCCCTGCTCCCAGCTGCCACCAGGAACCCAGAACTGAAGGCAGCTGCCCTGGAGTGGAGTGTTTAGTTTTCAGAAAGTCACTAGATCCCTGTTGTGTGCTGCCCACCTGCAATCACAAGGGAGCAGATGCACAGCAAAGGGGCACAGCAGGCATTTGCCACTCCTCGTGTCACCCTGCTGGACAGTCGTTCAGCTCAGCTCTTTATTTATGACTGCAGGAAACAGCTGTGATGTCATGACTTAACAATAAGCAAATGAGAGCCTGACGGCTTCTTCTGACAGTTTTATTCAGTCTGCTACATATGCTCTCTCAGAGGGCAGGGGGGTTGGGAGGGGACAGGGAAATTTCTCAAAAGCCTGGTATTTGGACCACATCTCTGGTTTTGGTTTTTTAAAAACTAAATACATTTTATGCGCGCTACCACTGAGTGGAAAGGGGCTTGGCGGCTGTATGCTCCGAAAGCTCGATTTTCAGGTGAGAGCTCTGAAACCAAGGGAGGTAAAGTGACTAGAAATATGCCATGTTGGCAGGTAAGGGACAGAAAGATGGCGCAGGGGCTGGACCTTCCATGTGGCTGGGCCTGGATCACCTCAGTATTTGACTCACCTGATTCTGAAAAGGAACGCAAATGGAGACGCTTCTAAAAGAGCAGGCTTAGAGGTGTGCAAACACTGTGTGGCAGGGCTTCCTACCGAGGTCCTGGTGATATTTAGTGTCATATCATTGAATGGAAAGGACAAGCTTGTCCTGTGCACTGTAGGGTACTTACTGTCATCCTTGCCCTCGACCTACTAGATGCCAGAAGCACACGCCCACTTAGCTACAACCAAAGGGACTCCAAAGGCTGGTCAGTGTCCTCTGGTGGATGAGGTCACCCTGTGAAGACCAGTGCCACAAAAACATGCCTTCTATGCAGCTATAGCCAAGAGGAAGCCACAGCTCATTGCTCTGGGCCAGGGGCTGGAGGTGTAGGGTTCCTGAGGGATCTGGAATGTTATTTTCAGATCTGGGGAGGCACTTCCCTAGTTTTTTCTCAGGAAAACAAGGCAGTGGTCATGTAGAGATAGACAATGACAGAAGGACAGTCACAAGAAAAGACAGTATAAAGCAAGAATGGGGACATGGAATGCAAATTAGTAGAAGGAGAAAAAACTGGAAGAAAGAAAGGGAAATGGAAGAAAGAATGGGGTTACCAGGGAAAAGGCATTTTTACATTCCTGAGTCTGGGGACAGAGTGACCTACTCTAAAATAAAGTGTTATGCGTTCATCGTGCACAATTCTTTTAACAAGGCAACTCAGTTTGAGCAAAGGGGTCAAGAACTTTCTCCGAGTCACTGTGAGGCTTTGGGAAAGGACTATTGTCCCCGGATGACGGACCCTCAGGGGAGTGCTGTGTGGAGCTCTTTGTTAAGGGCTCCTGTGCTTAAAACTCTAAAGCCCTTTACAACAGCGCAGCCTGGAGTTTCACCCACTTAGTGTTCTGAGTATACAATGAATTTCAGTGGGACTTTAAAATAATGAACATAGCTTTTCACATCCAGGGTAGAATCAATTTTCCTAACTGCTACTTCCCCCAAACCTATTTAATCTTGAAATGCCTGCTGGGAAGCAGAAAGGCTCTGGGTTTGTTTCAGACTGTACTCTTCTCGCTATTCCTGTGGCTTATCTGGATGGAAAATTGCAACTTCGATCAGCTTCCAACATGTGTGGACGACAATGTGTTTCTCACTGAATCCACACATAGGTCAACACACCTGTCCTGCCTGTCCCTGGACTCCTGTGGCATCTCTTCTGGATATTCTGACACATGCCCATTACAAAAGAAAAAAGTGCTCTTGAGAATCGCAGTTGGGTGATTTTTCATGGATGAACAAAAACTATTTAAACACTCTAATTCCATGGTTTCTAAACCCTTAAAGAGCTCAGGACTCTCTCAGGGATCTGAAGCTGCAGATTCCTGTTCATTAGGTCAGGCTAGACCAGTGATTCTCAATCTTCCTGATGTTGTGACCCTTTAACACAGTTCCTCATGCTGTGGTGACCCCCACCCATAAAATTAGTTTGTTGCTACTTCCTAACTGTAACTGTGCTACTGTTATGAACCCTACTGTAAATACCTGCTATCTGGGACATCTGATATGTGACCCACACATTGAGACCCACTGGGCGCGAAGCAGATCATCTTCATTTCTAAAGAGCTTTGTGGATGTTGAGCTGTGCGTTGCTAGAGCCATGAAATAGGATGACTCTGGCCCACGCCATCCTGACAATGTTCCTTATAATGTTTGCTGCCTACACAAACCTTGATATCTGCTGGCCCACAGCTCACCAGAGGAAACCCAAGCCCTTCTGTGACTGATTAAAGCCAGTGTAACCTCACACCAGCCTCTGCTGCACAGACTCTCCTCACTCACATGCAACACCATGAAGTAGCCCTGTTGCTTCTCAGAATTCAGCATTCACTGGCTTTCCCTGACCTGGCCCTGCTGGTCCCTCTGCCAAGTCAGTTCCACTGCCCAAGACTTGACCATCCTTCAAATGTCACCTCCTCCCAGAGGCCATCCCCTGAAGTAATAATATAATGGTTTTTCCTACCATACATATCTTGCCCTTGACTTTTAAATATGTATATTAGTGTGTCTACTTTTCTGCAATAAAATTATAAAAGAGAGCAGGAAGGAAGGGAGGGAGGGAGGGAAGGAGGGAGGGAGGGAGGGAGGGAGGAAAGGGAATATAGATCCTACTTGAGAGTTAAAAAGAATGTTTTTCCAACTTTCACACCTCTGGCCCCTAAGGCCTGGGAATCATCAGCAAATCTTTTGGAGAGTTAAAAACTACACAGAAAAGACCAAGTACGTTCCCACCCTCTTGATTTTTGGCCTCAAATGAGTACTTAGCACTAGAAATTATTTTTGGATCCCAAAGTATCGTCCTATCTGCTCCAGAACACAAACCAACAGTGGACTCTGTCTCTACACAATGGCTATTTCTTCAGTATCTTCTAGATCAGTCTCATCAGTGTAAACAATTGCCTACTAAAACAGACCATACCTGGTCCACAAACCAAAATGCCTTCCTTATCCCCAGGTTGCATCCTGTGAGATTTCTGAAACTGCCCTCTCTACACTTCAACATACCTACGTCTGCCAAAGCCACTTGCCCTCATCACTGTAACCCACAGGACTGCTGGGCAGGAAGTCACCTCTCAGAGCCCTCTTCACTTGATGCATGGCAGCAGTGGACACAGTGGGAAACCCCTCTGGAACTCCTCCTCACATGTCTTCTGGGATACAGTACCCCTTCTATCTTCTCCCCTAATCTGCTCACCCACAGCTGTTCTAATCTCCTCCACCAAACCTCCTATTTTCACTAACTCAAAACAATAAAAGGAAACAAGGCCCTGTCTTTGGACCGCACCCCCCCTCCCTCTTTAGTTCCCAGGAGAGCACAGTGGCTTTTAATACCAGCCAGGCTACCCAAGGGAACTCCATCATCCAGCCAGCTCATCAGGCCAGACTCACCGATCACCTCAAAACTAACATCTAAGGTTCACTTGCTGACACACACACTCCCACCAAACTTGATCCCCACTTCTAGTCTTGTCACAGAAAGCTGAGGTTCTTCTACAGCCTTTGGAGGTGTCCTAGGCACCTCTTGGTCTGCCAGATAAGCCACCCAAGCTCCCTACTGGCACTCTTGCCTCCATCCCCACCGCTAACTTACTGTCCACCTGGTACCACAGCTAGCCCGGTAACTTAGGCTTCAGTGCTGTTCTCAATGCCCCCCATGTGCTTTCTGCCCTCCTCAGAATCCAGTTCAACATCCTGCCCCAGGTCCCTCACACCCTCACTTTATCTGCACCAACTCCTGTGTTTCATCCTAAGCATCTGCCACGCCATTGGCTGTGTCTTCCTGCTGTTTTCTCCAGTGCTGTTCCCGCTTCAGAGCTGCTTCCATATCCTCTCTGCCTGGACATCACAGGACGTGGCTCATACCTCACACCACTGTGCTCTGCCATCCCCAGATCTGGGAGCCTCTTCTTGCACCCTGTGTGAAATCACGCTCCATCGGGACCTAGACCCTTCTTTGCTCTGTTTATTCTTTGTCTCCTTCTGCTAAAATACAAACTTCCTAACAGCCAAAGCTATTCACTGTTGCTCACTTGTTCCATTTCCTTGTTTATTTTATATCCCTTCAAATAATACCCGCTACAGAGCAGATGCACAATGCATTGTTCCTGAGTACCATTAGATAATTCTCTTCAAAGTAAAGGTATATGGGTACTTTTAAAACTTTTTAGATATATTTATTTGATTTGATTTATACGAATGTTTTGTCTATGCACCATGTGCATGCCTGGTGCCCTCAGAGGTCAGAAGAGGGAATCAGATCCTCTGGAACTGCGGTTACAAATGGTTGTGAGCCACCATGTGGGTGCTGGAAACTGAATCTCAGGCCTCTGTGAAAGTAACAAGTGCTCTTCACTGCCCAGCCCTCTCTCTAGCTCTACACAGGTGTTAGGAGGGAATCATGGCAGGATGGCAGCACTCATTCCAAAGGAGTAAAACATCCTGCTAAACTACTTTGATTTTGTTCAAGACAGGCCGGACTCAAAGGGATGCTTCTCCGGCCTTGGTTTCACAAGTGCTGGGATTGCAGGCACCCAATGCAGGCATCCTCATGCACCCAGCTTGGCGCTCAAGTCAGGTGCTGCCCTGACTGAGAGCTAGCGACGCTGTTAATGAGAAGGAAGACACACTCACTTCCGGATCACGGCCCTGGACTCCGATGAACTTTGACTTCCATCGCCTTCACAGTTTGGGCCTGTCAGGTCTCCAAATCTTTAAAGATGAAAACAGGCAAACAAAAATAGTCATAAACTTCAAGCAAAGCATAACAAGTCAGGAGTAACTCAGGAAATATACGTATATGAAACAGCGTCAAAGTCAAGCAGCATTAACAAAAACCCACGATGGAGAGACAAGCACACTGACAAAAGAATCAGGAGTGAACTATCATACTGCTTTAAAATGCTCTAATACTCGACAATCCCAGAATTTCTTCTATACAACAAAGTTTCATCCCAGCAAGGGGATCAGATATTACACACTATAAAGAAGGCAGATTCCTCATGATCTCTCATACACAAGCCTATGTTCGCACCCTCTGCTGTCTCTATACCAGGGAGACACAGCCGTGTGGGCACAGAACTTGGGCCATACATGGGCACAAAAGTGATGCATCCATGAAACACTTGGGAGTGTGGGCTGCTTTTGAGTAGACCCTTGTTGGAGGATCCTGGAAATAGGCTTGGAGCCTCAAAGGCTGGGATGGAGATGAAGGCTGAAGGATAGAATTGTGTGCTACAGGCACAGCTGCAGCTGTGACTACACCTATACCAAGCCAGGCTGATCTAGACGCAGTACCTGGCAAGAGGGAACAGGAGCCCTATTTTTGAGAAAGCAGTCAGTGCTTAGAATTTAAAATGGTGCTTGTCACAGACTGAGATTTTTGTTAAGGAAGTTGATCAGTTCCCAAGGGTAGTATCAGCTTTTATTTCAACCCCATGTTATACAAATTCAACCCATGAGCAAGTTCATTTTGTACTAATATACCCTGTTTTTTTTTTCAATTTTATTAATTTATTCATATTACATCTCTATTGTTAGCCCTTCCCCTGTTTCCTCCCATTCTTCCCTCCCTCCCATTTCCCCTCTTCTCCCCTCCCCTATGTCTGTGATTGAGGGAGACCTCCTCCCCCTATATATGCTCTCAGAATATCGAGTCTCTTCTTGGTAACTTGCTATCCTTCCTCTGAGTGCCGCCAGGCCTCCCCATCCAGGGGGCATGGTCAGAAAAGGGGCACCAGAGTTCATGTGAGAGTCAGATCTCACTCTCCACTCAACGGTGGAGAATATCATGTTCGTCAGCTAGGTCTTGGTAGGGGTTCGAAACTTACTGTCTATATTCTCCTTGGCTGGTGCCTTAGTTTGAGGAGGACCCCAGGACCCAGATCTGCCTGTCATAAAGTTCTTCTTGTAGGTTTCCAGGACCCTATGGGTCCTACTATTTCCCCATTCTTCCATGCTACTCTCTCCTAAAGTCTCAATAGGATGTCCTCTCTTCTGACCTGCTTTCTTGGTAAGTAAAGTTTTTCATGGTACGTATCCCTTGGACTAGTGTTTTGATATAAGTGAGTATATACAATTTGTCTCTTTTTGCTTCTGTGTGAACTCACTCATTATGATAATTTCTAGATCAATCCATTTGTCCACAAATTTCGTCTGACAAAGGTTTAATATCCAAAATATATAAAGAACTCAAGAAATTAAACACCACAAAACCAAACAACCCAATTGCGAAATGGGGCTTGGAACTTAACAGAGAATTCTCAACAGAGGAATATCAAATGGCCAAGAAACACTTAAAGAAATGCTCGTCCTCGTTAGTCATCAGAGAAATGCAAATCAAAACGACACTGAGATTCCATCTTACACCCATCAGAATGGCTAAGATCAAAAACTCAAATGACACCACATGTTGGCGAGGATGTGGAGAGAGAGGAACACTCCTTCATTGCTGGTGGGAATGCAAACTAGTACAACCACTTTGGAAGCTATCTGGCGCTTTCTCAGAAAAATGGGAATAGGGCTTCCTCAAGACCCAGCTATCCCACTCCTTGGAATATACCCAGAAAATGCCCTACCACACAACAGGGACATACGCTCAACCATGTTCATAGCTGTTTTATACATAATAGCCAGAACATGGAAACAGCCTAAGTGTCCCTCAGTAGAAGAATGGACTAAGGAACTGTGGTACATTTACACTATGGAATACTACTCAGCTATTAAAAACAAGGAATTTCCTGTTTTGTTTTGTAGAGAATACGTAGCTAGGGGCTGGAGAGCTGGCTCTGTGGTCGAGTGCTTTGCCTAGCATGCCCAAGGCCCTGGCGCCATTCCCCAGCTCCGCAAGCAACATAAGAGAATATGGACTTAGTAAACGGACACTCAATCCTGAGGGAAGACTCCACTAACTAAGGAGGCTGGGCTACTTCTGCAGTCTCCTCTCCCAACAAGAAAGAATTGAGAGTCCCTGGAGTTTGAAAAGCTGTTTGCTGCCCCAAGGTTTTGATAGCAGAAACTCTCTATTTGCTGGGTTTACATTTTTAAAGAGCACACTTTGTTTTGTATAATGGGATTAAGAGTTCCAGTACCCTATGGCTCTTTATTCCTAGGATTTACACATCTTTACAAAATAAAAGCCTACCTTCTGCTTTGACTATCAGTCCATCTGGTGTCCCCATCACCCCATCCTGACAAGTTCCCCGTTGTGCCTTTAGGCACTACGTGCGGAGATGGACACACACACACACACACACACACACACACACACACACACACACACACACACACACCACCTGCTCCTTTTTCCAGCTCATCAGCCTTATGGCCTCATGGCTTCACATGGTATTTTCCATGGTCTTGACCCTCCTGCCCTCTTCACCTGTGTCACACCTGCTGGGTGACAGTTTCTAGGACTGCCTTCTGCTCTTCCTGAGACAGGAGCTCAGTAAGATTAAGATTTCCTCAACCCCACATGAGCCAGACAGGGATGGGAAACGAAGCTCCTGGTAAATAAACAAAGTGGGATTGTTTTTGGCTCTTTCTTCTGGCCACCGGCACAGTGAACTGTGTCCTCATGTTGCCTCGCTCTGGATTCTGTGGCTGAATGAAGTCGGAGAGTCTGGGGAGGGGCAGGAAAGCGGAGGCCATTTGCAAGGCCACAAGTCTTCCTATCTCTCACCACAGCCCTCCCTTACTAAATAGGGCACTTGATCTTTGTTTTGTTATGTTAATTTGTGTTAGCATTCTCTCTGGAAACGTCTGTTATCTTCCAACTAGGAACTGTGAGAGATATAAATAGACCCGTTGCGCTCGCTCTTTCAAGGAACAGGTACACACTGGACTCCTCTGACAGCTTTCTTTTCAGAGGTTTTAGCTCAGTCTCCAGGTCTTCCTATTCGCCTTTCCTGTAGTTCCTCATGCTCTCCTGCTCTCTTCATGGCTCTTTTGGAGCTGAGGTCCCTCCCCAGAATGCGACACTGAGAAAGAAACCAAGAACATTCCTGTGCCTCAGCCTGTTACCATCAACAATGACTAAGACCATACAACTGTTGATTCTCTCCACTGACGGCCTGTCCACAGTTCACACCTGGGACCACGGTGATGGTCTGAAAATAACTCAGCGGCCTCCGGGAACTGTCAATTATCAGGCATGGGTTGGAAGGGCATGAAGTCCAGTTGTTCAAGTCTTGCTCCATCCAAGCCAAGGGGAAAACCTCCAGCTCTACATTTGCCACATTCCAGAGTCCAAACACTTCTCATCACTTCTGTTTCTATCCCGCCTCTGACGGCGGCCATATTTGGGTTAAAGCGACGCAACAGCCACTTAACCAATCTGGTCTCTTGGGGTCTGCCCAGCCATCAAGACAACCTATTCAAGGATGTAGGGCTCTGCTGGATAAGGCTACAGTCTGACTTCTCTGGATAGCCGTTTTGCATTCAGGTCTGTGAAGTCCGACTCCCTTTCCTCAACAAGGGTGGTGTATGTGTGTGTGTGGGGGGGGGGGTTGGTATTCCTCATTCTACCTGATCTGGTAACCCCATATCTTGTAAGGAGCATCACATAGCACTCAGGGATTCCCTCATACACAAGATAATTAAGTACTGTTTTCTCCTTCTTGTGATAGGGCCCTGTGATACTGTATGGAAGTGAGGCACTGTACCACTGTATGTAAGTATCCTGGCACCCTTCGCCCTAGCCAATCAGACACATCCACCCTCAAAACCCCTCCCGACTGCCCAAGGGTTATAAATAAAGGCTAACTTGTTGGGGTGCTCGCTAGCTTTCTTGCTTGCCATTCCTCCATCGTGACTATCTGAGATGCCAGATGGAGGAGGGTCAAGACAGCTAGCACCACTGCTAGCTCAGTGCTGATCCTCTGTGAGACTGGGAACCTGGCCTAGTGCCCCAGGCCTCGGGCCTCACTCTAAATCACCCACCAGCCAGACGCTGAAGGACACAAGGAAGTCAGGTCATGGCCCTTCTCCCTTCAGAACCATCCCATGAATTCCAGTCTGAGAAAAGACTAGTCTAAAAACCCCCTGAAATCTTCCACTCACTGGGCTCCATCCATAATGCCCACGTTTCTCCTCACTTACTCTTGACCATGGCCTCCACCTGCCTCATCAATCTGTCACTCGTCACTCCCCCGACATCTCACACCCTACACTGCACATCTTAGCTGTCACTTGCATCTACTGTTTCCCATGGCAGATTCCCTGGACCCCTTGAGTCTTTGCTGAAGTTCTGCCTTATCAGCAAGGCCTTCCCCTCCCTAGGCCTTACCATCCTGTTTAGAAGGTAACCCAGCTCTAACAACATCCCCTTCGCTACCCTCTTCTCTACAGCTTTCACTATCTTCTAATAGGATATAAAGTCAGTGTTGTCTCCTTGGGCATCTACTAGAACATAAACTTTAGGTGAGCAGCAGTTTTAGTTCTGTGCTCACGGTTCTTACAGGGCTTGAACCCAATGGATGCAGGAGAGATACTGGGGGTGAGAAGTAGGTATTCCAGTGAGGATGGAGCAGGCTGTTAACAGACTGCTCCCCTACTAGGTTCAGAGGCTGCAAAAGCACCGTCTGCCCATATCACAGAGGTTTAACCTGTCTGCGCTCTCATTTCTAAAGGCTTAGCACAGTGGCCCCCACACTTCCTAACGCTGCGATCCTTTAATCCAGTTCCTCATGTTGTAGTGACCCCCAACCATAAAATTATTTTTGCTGCTACTGCATAATTGTAATTTTTTGCTATTGTTATGAACTGTAATGTAAAAAGTCTAAAGACAGGGGTTATGACCCACAGATTGAGGACCACTGGCTTAGGAACATAAAAAGTTTATTTTAAATTTGTCTGTGGTTATTCAAAATATCCAAAATTAACATGAAGAAAGTTTTAAGTTTTTTTTTTTTTTTTAAAGAGATGCTGGAGGAATCAGCAGTGTGACACCCCAAGGTGTATATCCTGTTATAGAGGAGACCAAAGGCAGTGGCCTTCCAGAATCCAGTGCACTGGGCAGGGGGACTGTCTGCTCTTGCACCTCTCTTACCATTATGGGGAATGAATGCTCTATGGGAAAAACAAAATGTTCCCAGCTTTGGCATGGAGAGCTCTTTAATGTTCATGTCAGAGTCCGTTTTACCAGACTAGGAATGCCTCTTTGATGCTTCCCCAAACCTGCTCATGGCTTCGCATCAAAAAATCAAAGTCCAGTTCACATCTTTTACTCCAAGGGGGTAAGCAAGAGTGCTCCTGTGGACTGCTTAACTAGCGGCAGTAGAAACACGACAGACAACCCTGTCAACAATGCCATCTCTGATTTCCACAGAGCTCCTTAGGACGTAAGATCAAAGCTCAACCCCCTAAGGCTTACCAAGGAGCAAGTGCCCTTCTTTGTAAAACTTAAATCAAAATCCACATTGCCAGATGACTTTTGACGTGGGTTTCTCTGTTGTCGTCAAGCAAAAAGACAGATTTACAAATGCCTTGTACAGTACAGCTGTAAGCAATTCTCTACTGTAGCCTAAAAATGACCTGAACAAGAGAAAGAAAAGAAAACACTTGTTTAAATCCGGAAGAGCCTCTTCCAAGGGGTTGCTCTGAGGCCCATCTGAGCAGACCAAGTGTTTGGTATGCATCTGAAGTGAGGGTTGACCCCTGGACATTGGTGCTTCAAGGAGTCCTAAGTTCTCTGCAGATACCATCTCTGGTAGAGGGACCCACCTTGTCTCTGTGCCCCAGCAGGCAAGTCTCAATAGAAGCAGGCCAGGATGGGGTCATCCTGAGGAACTCTGTGAGCCCTACTTGGTACCGGCAAATGAGCCACCAGTGATAACAGGTGTCACGTTCTATGCCAGGAACTGTACCAACTGCTGTTTGTGGACTCCTTCACTCAATTCCCGTAATAATCCTACAGGGTGGTATCATTCTTTCAATTTCACATTTAACTCATATTATTAGCAATTTATTAAAGAAAGATTCCAATGTTAGCAAGTAGATTCTTATGTGGGGAAGGGTATGTGTGTAAGTCTGAGTGAGGTGTGTGTGTGTGTGTGTGTGTGTGTGTGTGTGTGTAGTATGTGCACTTACATGTGTGCAGGCGCATGCACTCGTGCACATATGCAGAGGCCAGAGAGAGTGAGGGCTTTGGGGGGTGGGGGGGTCATTCTCCATCATGCTCTTCTTTCTTCCCTTAGCCACAGATTCTCACTGAACCTGGAGCGAGGCTGGCAGCCAGCCCGGCAATCCTCCTGTCTCTGTACCCGCATAGCACTGGGGCTATAGGCTGAGGTGACCACTCTGACCTTTTAGGTGAATGTTTGGGGTTCACAATTAGGTCCCTGTGTTTAGGCAGCAAGCACTCTGACGCACTGGGCCATCTCTCAAGACCTGTAGCAGACTCCTGAAGGGGTCTGTGATCAACTTTTCCTACCAATTGCTAGAAAATGGTCAAAACTACTGCTTTAGCTTATGAATTAAATGTAAGACTCTCCAGTTGTCACTCAGAATATATCCATGCTGTCTTTCAAGTTCTTGTCAGTTTTCTAATTTCCAAATATATGCATACTTTAAAAGGAATCCTTCATAGAAATTCAATATTCTTCTCAGATTAAAAAAATGAAAAAAAGGTAGCTGCATCCTGCATGCCTTGCCTCCTCTGTTGCTAAGTGGGGGAGGTAAGTGGAAAAGCTCAGCTCAGCTTAAAGGAAACACTTTAGCTCTCTGGTCTTAGGGTCCTAGTTCAGAAGGTGAAAGCCTGGTTACAGGGAGAGGCAAAGCCTTTGCCAGAATCGCTTTAGTACCTCTGCTAGGAGAACTTCACCGGCATCCCCCGGAGCGGGGCTCTGCTGCCTCCTGTGTTCCCACTGACAGTTCAGTTCCCACGCTTCGGCTGAGTGGGAAGCAGGTCCACTTGGAAACAAAATCAGCTGCATTACCAAAGGCAAGCAGAGTGGCCAGGGAGACAACCCACTTCTGCTTTCCCTCGTGTGATTATGGCTGGAGATCATTCTAAACCGGTACCAGATTAAAGTTTTCTGGTTAACCCAAGGCAACTGGCATAGCTACAGGGAGAGACAGCAGCAGTGCCTGTCCACTGAGGCTGAGGCTTCCAGGGTCACTCTCTGAGCTGAGACCACAGATGACCAGGGCATGAGGCCCTAAGAACACTGGCATCCCTGAGCTCAAGAGCCAGAGACTTGAGGAGACAGTCTCCCTAAGAAGCCGTCCTGGTTCTTAGCTATCTTACTACCACCACAACAAACTGCCAGGGAGTCGGTAGCTTCCAGCCTGACAGTTTAATAGTTACACTGGTCTGAAGTCCAGCCTGAATCTCACAGCTGAAAAGCCAACTGTCACCTGAACCATGCTCCTTTCCACTCACTCTGAGAAAGCAGCAGCTCCATTGCATTTTCTAAAGGCTCGCGGCCTCCTTCCTCCATCTCTCTGTCAGCCACAGACGGATGTGTAAATTCAAAGGCTGATCTTCTATTGTCCTGTGAGCTAAATAGTTCTCCATCTGACAACACCGAGACAACATGAAACAGCAAGAAAATGAACGCTTCATAAAAGACGCACCTACACAGGGGCTCAGACTCCTTTTGATGCCCACAGTTTCTCATGGTCCTCTTCATTTATACAGCTCGCTCATCTCATCTCTCTCATAGCCACAGGCAGAAACTCAACCTCAGTTCAACTTGTCTTTTACAAACATGCCTTGTTCCCCCTAAGTGAAAAACAAACCCAAAGGCTTTAACTTTGCCTAAAGAGACTTCAAGACGCAGACCCAGATACTTAAATTTATCTACTATAAAAAAGTCTTTAAATAATGAAATGTCTTCCATTTATTAAGACACTGCCATTCTCATCAAGATATCCAGGATGTGTGCATTCTAAGCTGGAAAAGAAACAAAGCAATGCTGAGATTTCCTGGGAGCTTTCCCACTAAATCAATGGGATGCGCACCCAGAAGCCAACAGGCCATTCATTCTCAATTTCTTCGTTTCATCAGCGGGAAGAGGCTCATTGGCACCCTAGTCTACTTCCTTCAAGTTGGCCCTGGCGGAGCTCGGGAGGAAAATCACTAAACTAATGGCGTCATTTTGAAACGCTCCCTACTGCAGGCATGGAAGGTGAACATCAGCACTCTTAAGACAAGCAGAAGAGAGAAAGCTCAAGAGTGCTGCGGTAAGAAGGTTACAGCTGAGCCCCTCCAGGGCCAGCTTCTCACAGCTCTCCCTGCCGACAGCCTCTTTCTGTGACCTGGGAGAACAGAGAGGAGGTAGTAGACACCTAACCTTCTCCCGAAGGAGCACAGCACAGGAATCGCCTGCCTTCCTTGGGCGCCACACACCAGCATGAATCTAGGGCTGCTTGTCAAGCGCGTAGTTTAACTTCAGTACGAAATGAAAACTTGATTGTTTGTAAGTGAGCTTTAACAAGAGCCCTTTGGGACACACTGCATGCACTGTAAACACACTTACCCAGCTTCTTCTAAGGAGGCATTTGAGAACCGAATGGATTTGTATGGTGTGCTTTTTTTCAAAACTTACTACTACTAGTCATAGCTGCCAAGGGCACAACCCTCCCCCACACTTTCTAAAAACATATATTAGTCCTCACTGTCTTGATGGGATGGTACACTCAACGGAGGTGTTAGATCCTCCTACTAGGTATAATCACAATCTGGGCGGCATCCACATCTATACCTTCCAGAACCCTGCCACAGATGGGACGAGCTTACAGTTGTTTGTTAGGCAGTGCTCCTAAACTCCCACCACAAGCATCACTCCCCTCTGAGAGATGGTAGGGTCAGCAGGCCAAGAATACTCAAAGGAAACATGGGAATTTCAGATCATCACAAACGTCATGAAGAAAGGAAAGCACCAGTCACGTTTTCCAGTTTTTAAGAGTAAAAAATTTACTTGCACTATCAAGTCAAAGTTCTAAAGGACAGTACCAACCTACGTGCTACCTTACATTACCACCACATAGCTAAGGAACCCGACACGGGACCCTACAGCTGCTGTGTTAGCTGACACTGCCATCATATAGCTAAGGAACCTATTGCAGGACCCTACAACCATGTTAGCTTACACTATCACCACATGGCTAAGAAACCCGACACAGGACCATACAACCATGTTAGCTTACACTACCACCACACGGCTAAGGAATCGGATACAGGACCCTACAACTGACATGTTAGCTTACATACTGTTGCAGGCTACAGAAGCTGACTCTCAGAGGATTTAAAACAAGGAAGGGGTGTGGGTTAGTTATTCATCCAGCCAGCTTATTCTCACTGTAACAAATACCTGAAATCAACTTACAAAGAGAATAATGTTGTTTGGGTTCAATTTTGGTGCCTGCTTGGTTAGCCCTGTTGTTTGTGCCTGCCTGAGCAAGGAAGGTACATCATAGTGGGAGGCATGGCAGAGCAGAACTGCTTACATCAGAGCCTGCAAGTGACAGAGCAAAGAGGGAGGGCTGCGCTCCCTGTCCTCTGGAGATCATATCCCAGAGAGTTTGGAGACCACTCACAATGGCTCATCTGTAGCCCCCCTGCCTTCGAGTAACACCACACTAGAATCTAAGCCTCTAGCACATAGACTTTGAGGGACACTTAAAAGTAGTGCAGAGTGCAAACTGGAAATAAATCTAAGGGTTTTTTTTTGTTTTTTGTTGTTTTTTTTATCCCGATGCCCCACTCAACATTGTACATATGCCTAACACACAAACTTCATGACTGAGAGAGACGTTGCTTTTTCCATAAAAAGAGCCTAAAACTCTAAAGAAGCATTTTTGGCCTAAGAAAACCCCTCCGAAATAAATTTAAAACATCGTGGTCGGAGGAGGTTGAGATAGGGTCCCACTCTGAATCCCAGGCCAACCTCAAACTTAAAGTGATTCTCCTACCTCAGCTGCCCAACTGCTGGACTTAGAGGCATAATGGTCATACCAGTTTTAAATACATCCACCCTTCTGTCTATTGGCTGGATGAGTGTTACTCTCTATCAGCAAATAGTACATATTTAGGATGGGGAGGACACGTGACAAGCTCTGCCACCTTTGCTCACACAGCACCTTGCAAAGTAAGTACTTTGTATTAAACAGATGAAACATAACTTTGGTGTTGGCAAACTGAGGGTGTAGCGACTTTTGCTCCCAAGTTTGTGAAATATCATTTCCAAGGAAAATGAATTGATAAAGCAGCAAGGGAGACGACTAAAAAGGGTCCCCAGTCATTCCTTCTTTGTGAGTTGGCATGGGAGGTGCTGAGGCAGAAAGAGGGTCTGAACCACACAGAGGTAGCTTTTCATCCCCTCTGCTGCTTGCTGATTGAATATATTTTGAGATACTGGTTTTCTTTGTGTAAGCAGAGTTGTAATAAATAAATGGCATGAGATAAAGTCTGTGAAGACACATGGTAAGCATATACAGGGAGTTCTTTCAATGACCTGCTGATTACCCATGTCTCCGTGACATAAACAAAATTATCACCTTAAAGCATAGGTTCATAGAAGGCCTCAACCTTTAAGCTTCCTGAGAGCTCTCCTCTAAGGGAATTAACTTGCAATGCAGAAAAACTTAATGCCTTCCACCCTGACCTGAGGGCTGAGAATGGCTTGGGCAGTGTTTCTGGAGACCTGGCTTTCCCTGCTCCACATGAGGTTGGCTTTTGCTAACTTAAGTTATCAGAGAGAGAAAGAGAGAGAGAGAGAGAGAGAATGTCTGGAAACACAGCAGGATCTGCACCTCTGCAGGCCATCTCCAGTTCTCACTGGGATCAGTTGCTGAAGTGGGCTTCTGCAAACAGTTGGAGTTGGCTGCTTTCAGTGGTATCTACTCCCCCACTTCTTTAAGTGGTGGAGTGAGGCTTTAAACTGACCTCTCTGAGTGAGGTCTTTCTTGACATTAGAGAAAACAAAATCTCAAAGCCTCAACACAGTCAACCCCCAGTTAAGTAACTTCCTCTTGGGTTAAAAGGAAGCAAAGAACCCTTAAGTCTGGGCCGCGGTAGAAGGCACAGCAAACAGGAATCCTTGTGTTACCAGTCACCCCAATAAAGGATAAAGTTAATGTGGGATTAGCTTTTCATGACTTCAAACCACTGTCTGTTTATCAATCACACAGACCCATATTAGGAAAAAGAACTATGAAAAAGATTAAAAAGAAATTCCAGAAAATAAACAGTTCCATACAAGACAAACCACAACTGGAAGTCTTAAGGGAAATCAAAGCTTGGCTTCAATAAGCCATGCTCTGGTGGGAAATAAACAGTGCAGCATCTGCATGAACCTATTCTTGTCTGGTTATTACAGGATTAGCACCTACTGCAATTGGCCCTCTGTTCCTTCACATTCCGCTGCAGCCACCAAAAGAAATCCCTTAAAAAACTCTGTCTGAGGCTCACGAACAAGCCTGACAGCTCATTGGTGTGAAAAATGGTATTTCAACTGCTTATCTTCAGAATAGGTGGGTCTGTGCAGTAAATTGCTTCCTCTTCACTACAGGCATAAAAGTCTAACAACAAGTCTGGGAGCACAGCATTTCACAGAATCAACAGCTCGACTTGTGTGGAGGCTGAAACATGGCCACAGATTTCAGTGTGAGCAGGACATGGAGTGAAGAAGAAATACTCCTGTTGAGGTTGGCGCGCGCGCGCGCGCGCACACACACACACACACACACACACACACACACACACACAGACAAGGTTACATTTCTGCAGAGAAAGCAAAATAAACAGCATTTATCTCCCCGAACTCCTTTACAGCACTCTGAGAACTGTATGTTGCCCCACCTTGTAAGACTCCTAGAGCAGCATGTATGGGAACTGTGCTTTACCCCACCTTGTATGGTGACTTACTTAGGACATGCCTGTCCACCTTATCTTCTGCAGGAAGATATTACGTCCTCCGGGGTGGATCTAAGTAAAGAAAATGGCCTTTGTGGTTCGAGGGGTTCTCCCAAGGAAAAGGAATAGAAAATTAAGAGGGCAGAATCGTGGAGAGATTACTGCTGAGTGAGGAGGCCCAGGGTTTAGGCACCAACAGCTCATATATAATCCATCTCTGAACTACCTCAGGGCAGAACCGAAATCGCTTCTCTCGGAGCTCCACCTCTGCGGTGCCTCACAGAGTGTCTGCTCTGCATTACACTACACAGGTATTGAGCACTTAAGCCCCTCATTTCAGAGACAAGAGATTGAACTATGAGATCACACGCAAAGCCAGCCTTAAGCCTGCTCACACGGTACAGACTAAATCTTAAGTCTTCATTCAGCTACACTTCAATTGATAGCCTGAACTCGGTGCCATCTGAACTCATATTGGATCTACTATTTAATCAGTGTTATCCAGTTATTGTTTTAAAAGCAAATCCCAATGTGTCTATCCATAGAACAAAGAAAAGATATTTTTAAAAATCACAAAGGAAGAGTCATAGACCAAACACTCTAATTCCCGGTGTGCTTGTGTGCAGACTTTAAGACAGACAGCTGGAGCTTATGTGTGTGCCTTTACTCACTGTGGACATCTGTGGGCTATTATCAGTGACGTTACCTCCTATGGAGAAGAGGTCACTGATTTCAAAGTGAACTTGTGAGGGATTTTCATCTCAGCATACTGCCTACCAAGAGTTACCAGGCTCCATCTTTTTACAGCTATGAAGTATTGAGAAAAAAAAAACTACATAATTCTCCAATTTCTACTTAGACATATGAGCTATTACATAAGAACCATGATTTTAAAAAAGACTCACTAAACTCACATGTTAGTCCAGGCTTAATATGCTATCAGGCACTGTCATGCAGCAAATGACAGCTCCTTATGCCCTAGAGGAGGACACCAAGACGAGATCGGTGTACCACAAAGAATGCATGCTTCCTGAGTGTCCATGAACGTGAACATACAAGAGAACACGGACCCAGTGACCTCCCTGTGTATGCATCTTGTGCCCCACAAACATCTCTGTTAAAAGCCTGATTCCCAGGGTGGGGTTAGTGGAAGGTGGTGGGACCTTTACATGGCTGCAGTCCTCAGTGCCCTAACAGGGGAGAGAGTGAGACCTCAGATCTCCTTCTCTTTGCTCTGCATTCAGAGGTCAGCAGCTTTGCTCCATGTACATTCCCACCACAATACACTGACTTTTGACAGGACTAAAAGACAGTGAAGGCTGAGTGGTCCCAGATTGAAACCTCCAAAACTTTGAGCCAAAAATACATCTTTTCCCTTTATATGTTGATTATATCAGGTATGTGTCATGATGACAGAAAGCTGGCAAATACTTTGAGGATAAATCTACCCTTGTCAATAACAAAAACCTAGAATAGAAAGTTGTTTATTCAAAGCTTTTCTGAAGACAGACAGAAATATTACATGAAATAGTTATACCAATACTTAATAAACAGACTTTAAAATCAAAGAACAAATTAGAAAAAATATTCTTAACACAATTATAGGCAATAAATCTAATTTCCTTACTACACAAGGAATTGTAATTTGATGATTAATAATTAGAGTAACAGAAAACTGGGAATAGGGCTTCCTCAAGACCCAGCTATTCCACTCCTTGGAATATACCCAGAAAATGCTCCACCACACAACAAAGACATATGCTCAACCATGTTCAGAGCAGCTTTATTCATAATAGCCAGAACCTGAAACAGCCTAAATGTCCCTCGGTTGAAGAATGGATAAAGAAACTGTGGTACATTTACACGATGGAATACTACTCAGCTATTACAGACAAGGAAATCCCGAAATTTGTGGACAAATGGATGGAACTAGAAACAATCATACTGAGTGAGTTAACCCAGAAGCAGAAAGACTCACATGGTATATACTCACTTATAATTGGGCACTAGCCCAAAAGGCATGTCCCATGAAAGTCTTCACTTACCAGGAGATTGGGATAGATGTGAGGACATCCTACTGGGACTCTAGGTGAGAGAAATATAAGAGAATAGGGAAATAGAAGGATCCAGAGGGTCCTAGAAACCTACAAGAAGAATATCTTGATGGGTGGTTTGGGGTCCAGGGGGTCTGCTCAAACTACTGCACTAACCAAGGACAATACAAGGAGTAAACATCGAACCCCTACTCTGATCTAGCCAATGGACAGGATATTCTCCACAGTTATATGGAGAGCATGGACTAACTTAGACGTGAACTCTGGTGCCCCATATTTGACCACTTCCCCTTGGTGGGGAGCCCTGGTGGCACTCAGAGAAAGAATAAGCAGGCTACCAAGATGAGACTTGATAGCCTATGACCATATAGTGGGGGAGGAGGTCCCCCTCGGTCATAGACCTAGAGGAGGGGAATAGGGTGAAAGCGGGAAGGAAGGACGAACGGGAGGATACAAGTGATGGGATAACAATTGAGAGGTAATTTGAATAAATTAATAAAAACAATAAATTAAAGATAATTAGAGTAAAATAGTTCAAAGGAAAAGAGTATAGGATAGGAAAAGAGTTCACACACAACAAATGGTGTCTTTTGAAATACCAAACTCTACTCATAAACTCAAGAAGCCTGAGTCCCAAAGCCAGTTTTCAGTGGTCAGATCAGAGTAAAGACAGCTCAGTGGAAGAGACAGAACATGGTCAGATGGGAAGTATGCAGCCCATGGTGGGGAATGCTCAGAACAGCAGCATGGCCATGGTGGGGAATGCTCAGAACAGCAGCATGGCCATGGTGGGGAATGCTCAGAACAGCAGCATGGCCATGGTGGGGAATGCTCAGAACAGCAGCATGGCCATGGTGGGGAATGCTCAGAACAGCAGCATGGCCATGGTGGGAAATGCTCAGAACAGCAGTGTGGCCGCTGCGACCCTCTGGAGGACAGTCCAACAGGCTCCTACATCTGTATATCCTGGCATCAGTTACCGTTCTCTGAGATTATCCTATAGGAGTCTCAAAAAGCACTCAGAAAACATGCGTATGTTTAAAGATGATCCTTGTGGAGTGGTGATCACAAATTTTAAGAACAATTTTAAAAACCAGAAAGTGCTTTCTTGTCTGTCCATGAAATTATCAACTCAGTAAGTATTAGAAAGCCACTAAAAAG
Organism: Acomys russatus; assembly: GCF_903995435.1. Classification (NCBI taxonomy): domain Eukaryota; kingdom Metazoa; phylum Chordata; class Mammalia; order Rodentia; family Muridae; genus Acomys; species Acomys russatus. The sequence goes on from NC_067142.1 coordinate 49,219,447, forward strand.
AAGCTAGAATATCCACCTGTATGAGCTTATTTGAAAAAATAATTTATATTTCTTGTACTTTAAACCTTCTAGCTACTATTATGAGACTTTCACAAATGCTGATTCACTGAATGAACAAAGATATCTCCAAGATAGATAAATAGGTAAAAATAAAAATTGTATGATACATTGTGTGCTTTGGTTGATTCAGTTTATACCATGTATGTGCTACAAATCCATATTGCCAGTCAGTGCTGTAGCTACTGCCGGTGCCCTCTTACAATGTCCTCAATGAATTCTTCTAACAAATAAATGAGCCAATCAATACAATATATGTGATATATTGTATATTAAGAATATATATATGAAATATTTCATATATTTCATACCTACTAGGCATTATTTGAGAAAAACAGCATTTAAGAAAACTTTAATATTTCTTCTCATATCTTCCATAGTATAAGAATTTTTATATTTCAACATGATTGTATATACCTTTAAAATTAAACATATGCACGTGTGTACACACACACACACACACACACACACACACACACACACACACACACACACACACCAAGTCTAACAAAATCATTGGCTCCCACTTCCTTCCTCAGGCAGGAAACCCCAGGCTTCAAGGATCTAGATGAGGAGCCTCAGGATGCTAAAGCAATTGTTTGGCTGACAGTTTTCTTTGTCCCAGGACTAAGTCAACATAATGATATGTTTATAAAATAACTATATTTTACTATAAATAAAACAAAAGTAAGGAGAAAACAAAAGGCTTGTCTGTGTGTGAGTTACGGTGTCCATTGCTGAGGCCCACATGTGTGAGTTACGGTATCCACTGCTGAGGTCCATGTGTTCCTCCCATGGAGCACGGACACACTCCTGTGCATGTCTGTTACACACTGACTTCAGGGGCACTGTGACTGTCACTGACAAAGTCCTCACTCATCAGCTGCTTCCTATGGATGGAACTCCACACTTTATACTTATGAGCACATTCAGTCTCCAAAACAAGGAGATTCCTAGCTAGTGAGCATTTTTATAGATATTGTAAAAAATTAAGAAATAATCTGTATCCAATTTGAAATTAGGGGTAGCTAACAGAAACAGAAATTTATAAATAGAATCTATGTTTCTAGTGCCTGCTTTTAACTCTTTTGTTTAATTTTTTACAGATTTCAGTTATTGCTTGGTTTTTCTTCATTTTTGCTTTTGCTTCTGAGACAAAGCATTGCTATGTGGTCCAGACTGGCTCAGCTCCCTGAGTACCAAGATTAGAAGCATGTACCACCATATCCAGCCTTTATGAACGTTTTGAGTGAGATTTCTTTGCCCTCGAAACAGACCATATAATTGACTCTCCGCATGCTAGCGGTTCCAAAGGTTGGCTTTCCCAGTTAATCTCCCCTTGGTTCTGAGCCACACTCTGTTCCCTGGGCACAGCCTTAGGTTCCCATGGGCAGGCACTCATCCTTAGATCTTACCTGTCCAGCAGCAGCTCCAGCACTTCCTTGGTCGAGGCAAAGCCTCTGTAAGTCGACAGGAAGATGCTGATATAGGTAAAGTCATTGTCCCCAAAAGCCGTCAGCAGGTTCTCCACAAGCTTCTCCAGGGTGCCAGCTTTGATGGTCCTGATCTTACAGGTCTCATACTGAGAGACTGTGTGTCCTGGAGGCAGCTGGTCCCCTTCAACCTATGGGACAAACTCATTATTAGCATCAGATGACATAATTCCCTGATGTAAAACTGAAAACATTGAAATGGTTAGTCAGTGTTTTGGTCTTTTCTCACAGAACTTCTCTGAAAGTCCTGTAAGGCAGTGTGCCCTCTGTGAACACAGTGTGGCAGAACAGTGGCCTTGGAGGCAAGTGTGTAGAGGTGGTGCCCCTTTCTCTATAAAGAAAGAGAGATTATGATTTCACACCTATGCAATGGCTTCTCCTTATACCCCTAGTAACAGCAAAGGCGATGGCAATACTTTATCAAAGATATTTTCTATCAAGCTGGGCATGGTGGCGCACGCCTGTAATCTCAGCACTCAGGAGGCAGAGGCAGGTGGATCACTGTGAGTTCAAGGCCAGCCTGGTCTACAAAGTGAGCCAGGATAGCCAACGCTACACAGAGAAACCCTGTCTCGAAAAACAAAACAAAAAGATATTTTCTATCACCTGGACAGAGTTTAGCAATTATCAACTATCCAATCCTCTTTGTACTATTGGAGATAAGTCTCAAACTCATTTTTAAAGACAGTGTCTCCTATGGTATGCTAGAAGAGTCAATACATATGTTACTAAAAAGCTGATTATTTCAAAATTTTATACACACATATACACATTTACATACACAAATTACATATGCACACATATTTATGTTTTAATACACACACACGCACACACACTTCATTGGGTTTATGTGAACCAGATGACATATGGTCACAGCTTGGAAAATCAGCAATGGAGGAAGTCTGTTGTCCATGGTTACCTATGAAAACCTAACCCTGATCTGACAGCCTTCAGTCCACCGGCAGCCATGTATATTCTTCTTTCATACTATTGGCAACCAAGAGAACTGGGTAAAAAACATCTGTTCTGCAAAGCATGGGGCTTAACCCAGGGAGTGATGGAGAAAGGGTGGAAAGCACAGCCCTGCTTTCCGGAAATAGCAAATACAAAAGACTTATGTCGGGCGTGGTAGCGCATACCTTTGATCTCAGCACCCAGAAGGCAGAGGCAGGTGGTTTGATGTGAGTTCAAGGCCAGCCTGGTCTACAAAGAAAGCCCAGGACAACCAAGGCTACACAGAGAAATCCTGTCTCGAAAAAACAAAAAAACAAAACAACAAAAGAAGTATTATAAAAAACAGCTAGCACAGAAAAGTAAACCTACAGTAATCAGTAGATGTCATTGTAAATTAACACACATAAACCATAATGTATAAACATTGGCGATAAATTGTAAAAGGCTTAAAAACTGACACTGAGGGAAGAGAATCAAACTGCAGAAACTAAGGGTGGGCCTTGCATTCTCAGTCAATTTGTGCCTAGCAAATTACGTGCAGATGTAATTTTCCAAATCGAACTCTGTCATGGGTGCTAAGGAAACTGACCCACCAAGAGAAGCTCTGCAATACAACTGTTTCCAAAGCAAATAATTAGTCTCACTGGTGCAAAGATTCTCATTGGTGAAAAAAAACTACCAAGCAGCATATCTGAATTATAAAGTGAATTACTTAATACTGACTGCCTAAAGTCCTAACTGAAACAGTCACGCATACAGAATTCAGAGCGGCACGGAAGACACGAATCTCTAACGTTAGCCACTGTGGCTACTGAGTCCTGTATTTTGCTTTTCCTTCACCTGCCCTGTCAGAAGTTAACCTACAAGACAAAAATTACCCAGGGATTGCTTTAAAAAAGACCCACATGGTGGCAACCACTTTTGGGTAGAATAGCTTTATACCATTATGTCTAGCTGCTGATAGGAATTAATATAAGGACTACAGTGTGTGCGGTCCATGGCTTTGTTTATTAAACATTTTAAGTTTTCTAAAGATGAGGCTAGAGAGATGGCCCAGCAGTTCAAGCTTCTCACTCTCCCAGAAGACTGAATTCAGTTCCCAGAACCCATATCAAGCAGCTCACAAGTGCCTGTAGATACCTTCTTCTGGCCTCCTTGGGCAAAAACACAAGTGACACACATGTGCATCTCTCTCTCTCTCTCTCTCTCTCTCTCTCTCTCTCTCTCTCTCTCTCTCTCTCTCTCTCTCTCTCTCTCTCACACACACACACACACACACACACACACACACACACACACAAAATAAATAAAATAAAAAGTTATAAAAGAAATGTCTAAGGGCCTGGGTCTGATTCAGGAAAAGCAGCAGTGTTTCCTAAGGCTCTTCTGCCTGCTGCCTCAGATCAAGGCCTAGTGACGGGTCCTTTTTACTCTGTTCTAGTTTTACAATGAACCCAGCTACAGCACTGGTCTGTTACCCAGAAGTTCTAATTAACTTAAAGCAGAAACAATGAGTGAAAGATACATGGTCTCAAACTCGAATTACATTTTTAATTACTAGGCACAGCACTGCTTTGAGAATGTACTATAAAATGCTTATTTTGTTTAAGAGAAGGTCCTATGTCAAGTTCAGAGACTACAGAATTCACTAAAGTCAAAGACATGTCTTTACTGCTGACTTCCTTAGCCTTCAGTGTGTCCACATAAGACTTTAAACTCTAGCAAGCAGGCACAACCCACAGCATCTCCAGGTCCACTGTCCTTTATCCCGAGAGCATCTTGCAGAACTTCGGACTGAACTGCAATGCACTGAAGACTTAATTCATGTTTAACCACTTTCTACTTTAAGAGAGAAAAGAACTCTAAGAGAAGACATTATAAAATATAATGCTAATTAGCCAAGCCTAATGGCTTATACCTACATGCCCAGCCATCAACAGGCTGAAGCCAAAGGATTGCTGTGAGTTCAGGGCCAGCCTGGGCTACACCAAAAATTCCAGACCAGCTTTGGATACAAAGTTAGACACCCCCCCGCCAATAAACAAGCAAATAAATGAAGTGTAAAATAAAAAAAATTTAAACACAATAAAAATGTTTAACAACTATCTCTCTCTGATCACTTTCTTAATGTAATGTAAGGATGTTTGGTAGCTTTTGCTTTGTACTTCAAAAGGCTCTCAAAATAATTATCTGCCTACACAATAAAACAGTACTCAGCGCCAAGTGTTACTGGCACAAGGTACGGCTTCTCCGTTGGTAGGAATGGTCAGGCTCTAATTTTTTTTTTCTCTTTTTTTGAGTAACAGTATTTTATTGCAACTATTGAGGTGAAAATTGACAAGTATGATTATCTTATCTGAAAGCTCCTTACTTTGTGATCTATCAGGTTTCCTTTACCAAGCAATTTTGTAATTTGATGAGTCTTACCTTACTTTGAAGTGCAAACTCCACTCTAAAACTAGATGTTTCTTACTGAAAATAATGATGACTTAAACGAACTAATTTTTCACTGATAGTGATGCGGCCAAGAACTCAAATACAGAGAAACGTGCTTGTTGGAGAACTTGACCACATGGGTTCCTTTTCCTGCCGAGAGCAGATCTGGCAGGCTGCCAAGGCACTCCCTGGGGAGTGGGATGGCTGTTGGAGCCAGGCTCTGTCTTTTAGTCTGCATGCATGCTTCTCCTTTGTGGCTTGACTAATTCTTGCTCCTCAGTGTTTGTATCTGTACATCAGGAAGAAGCACGGGTGGCTTGAGAGATCATTTAACAAAACATGCTCTGCGCTCTGACTGAGAAGGCTATTTGTGAATGCAGAGAGCAAGCGGCTGATTCAGGAAGGGAAGTACAGAACAGCGCAGTCGGCTGGAATCACATTCACAAAACTCAACAGTGAGTGCTAAGCACTTCAGCGCACTTGCTTAAGGTTTTCTTTAGAGTTTATGTATTCTTTTTTTTTTTTTTTTTTTTTTTTTTGAGTTTATGTATTCTTAATAAATGCCCTCGAGACTGCTTGCTGCCTGGGACAGACCAGGGTTTTGTTTGGCTTTGTTTTCAGGTGAGTTCTAACTGACCAATATTCAAACAGAATATATCCTCACAAAGCAAACAAACAAAGAAGCAAAGACTTAGAATTATCTTCTGAGCAATGGAATCATTTTGTAATGAAATTGTACAGAAATGAAATGGAAAAACACACACACTGTAAGGTGAGATAGTTCAGTGGGTACGGGAGCCTGCCATCAAGATTGCATTCTATCCCACCAACCCACATGGTGGAAGGGGAGAACCAACTTCCACAAGTTGTCCTCTGACCTCCATATGTGTATCATAGTACACACATACATACACACACATGTGCACACGCACGCGCGCACACACACACATATAAATAAATAAATAAATAAATAAATAAATAAATATTTGTTAAGAGCCCACATTTTTAAAATGTCATCTGCCATATGCCAGACCAGATAAACTAAAATGTTAAAGTTTCATTTCTGCAGTAAAAGAGTTGCTAGGTCCATATCCTTTTAAGAGACTTCAGAACCTATTTTGGTTTGTATTATCTTAATAACTTCTAATTGAAGTTTAAAAGAAAAGGGTAGACCCCTTGGCAGACAGTGTCTAGTAAGTCAGACTTGGAAAAGCCAGACAGGGAGGCCTGAGCTTGCCCTTTGGGTTAGCACACTAACAGGAAACAGCTCAAGCTGGGTCTAATCAGAACCCCATGACTTTGCTGACAAGACCATGATACCAAGGCCACAAAAATGCTGCATAGCTGTTTCCTTGGTCAACTCTTTTGCTACCAGAACTCAGCTTCTTCTAAGACAGCATGCCTAACTCATAAATATCTACAATTCTGCCCAAGTAACCTAGCTATGTGTGCAAATTCCTAATTGCCAACGCACATGTAAACTCTGGGTCCAGGACCACATGGTGTCAACATCTACTTAGGCATGGATGGACACTCTCTTTTGCTAGGTTAGAAGTGCCAGTGAAAGGATGCTTTAAAAAACTTTAATTGCAGATAAACAATCAATAACTAAATAATTTGGGAGTATGCAGAAATGTCTCTTGTAGTATTTGGGACCACACACAGGACTAAAAAAAAAAAATCAACTCCTTATTAAATATAAGCATGAGCCCCACAGACACATGCATGCATGTATATCTATCTGTATGTATTTATTTATGGACAGGGTAAGTCAAAATGTGTTTATAATTTGAAGTAAACAAAGCAGGACAATTAGCATTCTATCACAGCAAATATTACCATTCCCGTGTGTTTCCAACCTTTGCATTCTTCCCTAGCTGCTGTGAAATGTGTCGTTGACATGAGTGTCTCTGGTCCAGATGATTTGCCTACTCACTAGCCACCTTCCCTGTTCCCTCTCTAACTTCTAGGAACCTCTATTCTCTTTGACATGATCAACTATTTTTAAACAACCACGACTGAATGAGAGCAAGCGGCATTTATCGTTCTGTGCCTGGCTTATTTCCTTTAACACAGTGTCTCTAATTCTGTGTTACTGCAAAGTAACAGGATCCTTTTAAGGATGAGTAATACACCACACTGTTACAGGCCACTCACCCAAGGCCCCACACCTTGACTAATATAACAGGCAAGCTCAGGTTTCTTTTTTGAGTGATTAAGTTATTTTTCTTCTTCAGGAAGGTGTCCTGTAGTGGGATTGCTTTGATTATATGGAAATTCCATATTAGTTTGTTTAGGGGCTTCCATACTGATAGCGTGTGCCATATTTTTCTTAGAGGAGGTCAGTAGTCACATGCTGGCAACACATAGTGAAGAGGGAGAGAATAGATGCCTCTTCCACATCTTCAACTAGTTATTGACTCACATATTAGCACAACAGTACCACAAGCCAGCACAGCCTTACAGCTTAAACATCTGGGCCATCCAGTACAGAGGCAGAAGGTAAACTACTGCTTCTCACCCCTCATGTGGTCATAAGCTACATCCCCACAACTGACGGCAGGTTAACAAGCAAAACCTACAGCCGATTATATAGTCATGGTTTTATATGACCCGTGAGGCTTCAGAAAAGAAGGCTCGGGAAAAACAGTGTGCGCGTGCCTACGCTCAGTGTAGAATGGACAGCCACATCAGAGACTAAACTAGACAAAGGGGGAATAACCTGACCTAAACAGAAGAGCCGAAGATGGGCTGAGCACAGCCTGCTGGGACTGTTCTGTATCGTGTGATACTTGTCTACTGCTGTGATAAAAGATAAAACCCCATGACCGAAGCAACTCGTCGGAGGAAGGCTTGTGGTTCCAGAAGGATAAGAGCCCATCACCCTTGGAGTGGGGGTGGGGAGGACATGACAGAAGACACATATAAATGGTGGCTGGAGCAGCAACTGAGAGCTCACATCTCCAACTACAAACAGGAAGTAAGAGAGCACTGGAAACAGTGTGTGGCTTTTGAAACCTTCCCCCCCAGCGAGGGCACACCTCCTAAACTTACCCCAGTAGCACCACCAACTAGGGACCACGTGCTCAGATGCCCAAGAATATGGGGACCATCACATTCAAGCCACCATGTAAGCGTTCTCTGGGTACAGAGAAGAACCCTTCTGAATGAGGGTCTCAGCAGCTAATACCAGAGCCAGGCAACTTATTTATTGCAAACCTTACACACAAAAAGGGGAGTGAGTTTTAAGTGAGATGTTTTAGACCTTCCAAGAACTTTGGGGAAGAAGTGGTTTAGTTTCTGTTTCAGGAGATAAAAGGGAAGAAAAGTCAAAAGGTCAGAAAGATCTTGCTTTTACATCCCTGCCCTTCAGTTCAAAGCACACCATATGCCAAAGTACCTATCTGGGGGTATCATTTTCTGAGCCCCAACAGAGCTCAATGTGAGTGAAATGTAGAGAGAGAGAGAGACAGCATGTGTGTATCTTGGAAAACACTGAGACGGACCCAGTGTGCGGGAGGTGCCAGAAAAGGCTTCCTGAGTAGGCGGTGCCCACACAGCGACTGCACAATGTTGGCAAGGGCGCAGCAGGCACAGAGCCCGGCATAAACAAAGCCATTAAGGAGAACACAGCACGAGGGGAAGACGGCTGCAAAGGCAAATGTGACAATGGATGGTGGCATGGCCAGGGAGCCAGCTGGGCTCTACCTGACTACAGAGGACTTAACTGGTCCTAAGGAGTGGAGATGCCAGGTCCTCTGGGAAATGCGAGGCCAAGAGTGAGGGTGTACTCTATCCATGCTCAGAGAAACTGGTGCTGAGGCAAGAACTGTTGGGGAGGGCTTTACAGCTGGTGAACCGTTGTAGGGCAGAGGAGCACATTAGAGAGTCTTACCTGGCACAAAGCAAAAGCTGGTTAGAAAGAGAATGTTTAGAAAAGAGGAAAACCGTGAAGACTTGGTGAGCGATACATGCAGAGGTAAAGACAAAGGCAAAGAAGGAATCCGGTATATTTAGCTGATTTCTGGCATGGACGCTTTACACAAATGGTGTTACAGCAAAAGCCAAAGTAGAAAGGGGGATTGTTAGCCAAGTATGGAATCTGGACTCCGCTTTAGAAAGTACACAAGCTGAGGAGCTGGGGCATGGTTCCTTGTTAAAGTGTCTGTGAAGCAAGCATGAGGACCTGAGTCGTAGTCTGGGTCCCAACACCCATAATAAGGCAGGTCGCGACACATCTATAAGCCCGCACTGGGAAGTGGGGTGGCAATGGTGGATTTCTGGAGCATGCTGGCCTGTCATTTCAGCCAAGGAGTGAGCTGCAGGTGCAGTGAGAGACCCTGGCTCAAAAAGTAAAGTGGAGAGAGTAGAAAAAGACATCCTGATGTCAACCTCTAGCCTCCACATACACATGAATGCAAACGTATACGAGTGCGCATGCGCACATACATGTATACGAGACGCTCATACACTACTCATACACATTTAGTTAATTAATTAATTAAAAAATAGAAATAAATACCTTGAGTTGGCCATCCTCTAAGAATTCGTATAGTGTTATGAACTAACTTGGGGCATCCAAAAAGCAGTTTTGAAAAATCTAAAAGTGGGCCAGAGAGATCGCTAAGTGGTTAAGAGCACGTGATGCTCTTCTAGAAGAGTCGAGTTCAGTTCCCAGCACCCACATCAGGTCTGTAACTGCAGGTCCAGTGCATCTGATGCCTCTGGCCTCCTTGGACACCTGTACCCCTGTGCATATACCCACATTCACACACACACACATAACCGAACCAGTAAAAAGAACTCTGAAAGCTGGGAAGAAGAGCTCCAGAGGAAAATCTACTACAACAACTAGACAAGATTTACTCTTCCAGGCAGTTACGTAAAACAGGAGTGACAGGCTGAAGCTGGCAACTGAATGAATGTAAAAATGAAGAGGCTTCAATAGGAAAGACAGCAACTAAGATGAAGCATCTGCACGTGTGCCAGATTCTGTGGTGGCATTTGTGGGCAGAGAACCCAGAAACCAATCCTCATTGCGCTGCACATACACACATATGCACATACACACATATGCACATACACACATATGCACATACACACATATGCACATACACACATATGCACATACACACACGCACCAACACATGCACCTTCCATCTAATCATGCAAATACACTGAGGCCTAGACAGCACCAAGTACTGCCCAAGCATGCACCACTTGCCAACTACACATACTCTGTTTTTTTTTTTCATTTTTTGGGGGTGGTTGTTTTGTTTTGTTTTGTTTTGTTTTGTTTTGTTTTGTTTTGAAACAGGGTTTCTCTGTGTAGCCTTGGCTGTCCTGAATTTGCTTTGTTGACCAGTCTGGCCTCGAACTCATGAGATCCACTTGCCTCTGCCTCCCTGAGTGCTGGGATTAAAGGTGTGCGCCACCACACCTGGCTTCACATACTCTTTTTTGACCCTAGTCAGTGGCATCGTGTTAGTATGAATTCAACTACGCTGGGAATACGTACATCAACTGTGACAAAATAGGGCTCTTGAAGAGCTGGTTTTTCAGCATCCCACAGCCCAAGCGTCCTTCTCAGTGTGTCAATGGCAGCTGACACACCTTTCTCCTTGTGCCCACTCCAAGTGAAGTATTTTGTTGCCACTACAGTCTTTGACCTCAGAGAAGATAGAGAATTATGTCTCTGGAGTCTAGAATATAATGATAAAATAATAATAATAATAATAATAATAATAATAATAATAATAATAATAATAATAATAATAATAATAATAATAACAGTAGTAGTAGTAGTAGTAGACGAACAGCCCTGAGCAGGTTCACAACAACGAACACAATCAAAACAGCCAAACAACCCTCAGGAGTTGACCTTGCATGAAGTCACCAGTGAGAATGAAGCCCAGGGCCAGGCCTCTGAAATGAGTGTCCTTCATCCTCAGGAAAACGCTAAGGGAGTCCAGGGAGCAAACAACAGCCAGCCTTTATCACACAGAAGCCCCAGCCCCCTCCATCCTGTTTCAGCAGGGTTTCCTAGATCGCCCCTATGGAGGCCAGGAACTGTCCCTGAGGAAACAGGAAGTTGTTTTTCCCCCCACAATCGACTATTTCTTTAACATTTCTAACACAAACCACTATTTCTGGCCATCTCTTAAGAGTTCAGAACTTCCTGTGAATGGTCTCAACCCTGCCTCCTCTCTGTGTATTTTTCCTTTTCTTGAAATCAGGTCTTGCTGATCAGGCTGACCTCAAACTCCTAGCATTCCAGTGATCCTCCTGCCTCAGTGCCCCCAGCACACGGGACTTGAGACACCTGTGATTTCTGCATCTGCTTCTGTTGCTGAGGTTAGTTTAGTATAGAAACAAGAGCTAAAACCTCAACGTCTCAAAGTTCTGGCCATCTCCTTATAGCGAGAAATCACCTGCTGCCTTGAGAAGTCCAAGGACCTAGAGCTTGAACTAGGAGAGCCCCTGCTGTACTTCCTATTCAGTGTTGTACACTGTCCCACAGAGAACAGGGTCCCAGGCAAACTTCCCCAACTCACGCCCACTCCCTGTCCTCCCATTGAGAGCTTCCGGTGTCCAAGATAAGCAGATACTGTGGTCCCAGGCTCAAGGGTATCCTTGCTGTCTGGACTTTCATCTGATTTGTGTAATCCAACCATTATCTATCTGTAGGGGTCAGTAGGTGGTAGAGAGCTTCTGTGCGATCTACTATTCTTTGCGAATGAAGCCAGCTATGAACTGAAAGCCTTCTCCACAGCCCTGAAGTTTCCCACTAACCTATAAAGCCCACAGACAGCTTCCTGGGGCGTTGTAACCTTGAGGGAATTCTAAGTCTCCAATCACAGATCCTAAGCTTGGATGGGGGCAGAACTGCCTGATGACCCCAAACTTAAAGCCATTAGCTTGGTTCTTATTCTAAATATCACCCCCAAGAAACCTCTCATCCCCATCTTCCCATGGGATTAGTTCAGTTTTAATCAAACTAAATATTTCCCACCATTAGTGGACTGGAGAGATGGCTCAGTGGTTAAGAGCACTGACTGCTCTTCCTAAGCACCCAGGTTCTATTCCAGCACCCGCAGGGCAGCTACCAACCACTTGTCACTCCAGCTCTAGGGGGCCTAATACCTTCTTCTGACCTCTATAGATGCTGCAGGCATGTGCACAGACGTGCACACAGGCAAAACATCCACAAACATAAAATAAGTCTAAAAACAAAATAAAACAGAACAAATTCCTACTATTACTATCATCTACTACCACAAAAGACCAAGCATAAAAACCAAAACCCCAGGCTACAGGATGGCTAGTTGGCAAAGTACTCAGCATGCAAACATGAGGACCGAGGTTAGGATCCCTACCACCCACATTAAAAAGAAGGGTACTTCGGCACATGTCTGTTACCCCAGCCCTGGGCAGTACAGAACATAGGATCCATGGCAGACAAAAATAGGTGGGACAATCAAACAGATTCAGTGAGCTCCATGTTCAGTGAGAGACACTGTCTCAAAAACTACAATGGCAAGTGAATGAGAAAGACATCTGACCTCCATATAGCATACACGTTCATGAATGTCCTGTCACACATGTACACACACACACACACACACATACATACACACACACGTGCGCACACGCGTGCGAGCAAGAATAAAAGGGGGGAGGGGGAGAGGGAGAGAAGGAGAGGAAGGGGGAGAGAGACAAACAGAGAGAGAGGAGGGAGGGAGGGAGGGAGGGAGGGAGGGAGGGAGGGAGGGAGGGAGGGAGAGACCCATATCAAGCTGTCAGTGAAATCTTTACGCCCTGGATTTTGGGATCCCAGTAATGATATTGTATAGCTTGTTTCTTTTCCTTTCCAGTACAACAATGCTGCTGCTGATATAATAATGTTGATGTGTGACTTCAAACTTCAAATATAAAATGCAAAAAGTTGTGGAGCTCAGAGTCTCTAACAAGTCCACCACCACTCAGAACTGTGTTTATCATAAGTAATATCCCACAGCACAGGTTCCCTCACACAGCAAACAGGGATCTTTCAAGTATATGATCAGACATTCAAATATAAAACCAAAATTCAGTTCCTCTTGGGCACATTTCTTGGAAAGAGACACTGTATATTTCTCATATTGAGTACCGCTCTCCTGGCCTGTAAATTAATTCTAAGAAACTGTTGCCATGCTGTAAATGCAGGAGGAGGAGCAGGAGAGCTGCCCTGCACAGTTGCCATGCTGTAAATGCAGGAGGAGGAGCAGGAGAGCTGCCCTGCACAGTTGCCATGCTGTAAATGCAGGAGGAGGAGCAGGAGAGCTGCCCTGCACAGTTGCCATGCTGTAAATGCTGAGAGAGGAGCAGGAGAGCTGCCCTGCACAGTTGCCATGCTGTAAATACAGAGGGAGGAGAACAATGCACGGCTGCTTGAAGAACTACTAAACCCCACAACAGCTGGAGTCCCTAGGGAGCACTCATATTCTGTACCAAATTTGAGATTGTTAATTAGTTTGCCTATATGCTAGGTTTAAGGCTATTCTAAATTCAAAGCTTTTTTACGGAATTAAAAACAAAACTTATCATTGAAAATAGGATACAGACAAAAAGGTAGATTTAGTGCTCTTAAGTCTGACTCTTATGAAAGAAAAAGAAGATAGATTATTGAAAATACTGATGGCAGGGTAGAACATAGGTACAACTTCTCCAAATGAACAGAAACTGAAAAGGCAAACATTTTTGTTCACTAAATATTAATGACCAAAAATACACATATAAAAAGGCAGGTGTCAGCTGTAAAGAAAAGGCTTGTCTGCCTGATAACATGTTCATCATTCCCATGGCTTGGGATGCATTCTTGACGTCATTTAGTCAAGACAGCATTAGCCTCCTCTGTGCAAGGAACCTAATTGAGACACTAAGGAAACCTTAGTACACAAAGGAAAGGAGGGGCATCTGCTGTTTAAAACGCTAATAGTGCAGACTATAGTCCGAATGTGAACTGAATGTCACTTAATGACATACAGAGATAAAGTTCAACACCAGTGCATGACATAATTTAATAAATGCTAAGCGAATGTGCCGAAACCTTAAAGGGGAAACTATAGAACTCTGAGATTCATTGATAAAGTTTACAAGTAACAGACTAAAAATGTCAAGAAACTAGATTTTTATTTCTAGTTCTAGTCCAATAAGTCATTAAGAACTTGTTAGTGTTCCCTATGCTTCTCAGCAGTGGGTTAATTTATAATTTGGTTGCTTTTTGTTTGCTCCTAAATACACGTAAGTCAATTAATTCATTCAACAAACACTTGTTGAATCTCTACTGCATGGTTGCTGGAAGTCATAAACACAACAGAGACCCAGACAGACAAGATGCCAAGATATCCCCCAGATAAATGTTCCTCCTCTACAATTAAATAAGATGAAAGCAGATCCCTGGGCTCATCTGCCTAGTTTAAGTCTATGGGGCCCTATCCCACAGGGGCGGAGTCCTCAAGCTGTCTGAGGCTGTGAGTTTTATGGCGGCTTGCTAGAAACGCCACAGGGATGCAGTTTGCTTCACACACGGAGAGCAGAGCAGAGAAGGAACACAGCGCTTCCTAATCACTTTTTATCGCTGTGAGTAGTGACTGCAGATGGGACCACCGGGCAGACATAGCATACAAACAGCAGTCCTCTGCCATCACTTCCCTGTGACATCTCTAGCAGCAGCAGCACCAGGGAACCTACCTATGGGTTCTAGTGAGCATTTATTTCTGTTAAATGAAGACACCACTCAATTTTATAAAACAACAAAAGTTCAGAAGAAGGTTCCTAATTTTCAATCATATCATAGTAATGATGTTCCTATATTAAAAAATAGTTTTGTTTTTAAATTTTTACCAAAAAACAATTCATACTGAGGGATATACTTGTCTCCTCTCTCTAACACTACAGTCTTCAAGAAAATCACCTCAGGTTCTGAGTGACAAATCCACCTTCTGACCCTGTGCTCCAGGAGACCTGAAAGAAAGCCCAAGTTTTGGCAGCAGCTTTGGCAACTCCTCCTGCAGAAGGTGCACTGGCTGCCACTTGAGAAACACAGTGTGACAATGTGGAAGCAAGAACAAATAAGGCTCAATGAAGGAACAAGGAAGAAACTGACTACTATACGTTTGGACAAGGCCACCTGACCTCACTTACTCCTGGCTTTCTCTATGCAGGCTAAGAACACCATTGTGGAGTCTTCCCTAACTCACCTTGCCAGTATGAAGATGGCTTTTCCAACTGTGGGATGAAATCCCAAATACGCAAGATTAAAGAACTATGCAGAATGTGAAGACTTTCCTGACACATGTGCCAACGGCCCAAGACACTTCCCAGAAACCCACGGTGATCTTCCTCAAGTGTTTATGCTGCGTATCCAGTGGGCTTTGTGACAAGGGAGGGCACTGCGATCAGCCTACGGCATTGGCCTCTGCCTTCACGTCTCTTCCCGCTGGCTGTCCCCCTGTGGAAATGTTTTACCACCTCCTTCCTGTGGTGAGCACAGAGCTGGCACTGTGAGTGCCTTCCTGGAACTCACTGACCCTCCTGCTGAACATCAACAGGCTATAAATGGCACTCTGGCTGCTGCTCGGCCCTTGCAGTGCACTCGATAAATCTGTTTTCTTCTAAGAAAACGTGACAATAACAATTACAATCCTAAGAATATTGTGCACCTATCTCATAATAATCTTACATAGCAGATACATCTATTATTTCCTCTCTACAATTCTAGAAACTGAAGCCCAGAGAAGCCAGGCAGCTTGATCCAGGTCACATGCTAAGAGGTGAAGCCAGGATTCAAGTTCAGGAGGTCTAGACTCAGACTTTGACTCAGCCACAGCACTATCTTGGCACTTGTAAACTTCCCCACAAATCCACAGGTGCCCTTCAGTTGCTCACCGTGCACTCAGTACCCATGCTGGTCTACTCTTCCTCCTCAGTCCCATCACCTGGTCACAATGTAGGCCCCAAGCCCTAACTGAGGATACTAGGGCCTCACTCGCTTCACTAAGAGAGACCTCAGTAGTCTCACGCACCTGCTTCCAACCGCCCCTTACCCAGTGCCCTCCAGCCACAATGATGCTTCCAAAGTGCATGGTGGGCTTTAGAATAAAGCCCAAGTATCTGTGAAGCTAAACTTACCCTGTAACTCAGTAGTTCATCCTAAGTATGTCCCCAACAAGAATGAGCGTGTCCATCAACCGGAAGATAAAGACAGATGGATTCAGGGTTATACATAGTAGCCACGCTGTTTCCACATTAGAACACTTGTTTCAGATTCTCCACTTATCCTAAGAATACGATCACTAGGAAACCAATGGAGCCAACAAATCTGGGCAGAGGAGCGGGATGTAGCAGCAACTGATGCACCAACTAAGGAGCATGCGTGGTGAGGACCTAGCCCTCTGCTCAGATGTAGTGGATAGTCAGCACAGTCTCCTTGTGGGCCCATAATATGGGGAGTAGGGACCACTTCTGAGGTGGACTATTAGCCTCTTCAGGTTGATCACTTCCCCCTGGCAGGAGGAAGAGGATACAGGTAGCCCAGGTGAGTCTTGATAGGCTGATGTCAGATGTTAGGGGAGGAGGGCTTCCCCTTTCTGAGGACTAGGGGAGGGGGAGAGGGAGGGAGAGGAGGGAGGGAGGGAGGGAGGGACCAGGAGGCAAGTAGGCAGGGGGCTATGAACAGGATGTAAAGTGAACAAATTAAAAAGAAAAAAGAAAATAATACGATTACTCACCTAAGTACCAGCCCCACCCCCCACCCCCCATTCTGTGCTCCAGAAGAGCCAAGAACTTATGAGGGCACTGGGCAGCTGCACAGAGCAATGACCTTTCCACCTCACCTACACCCTTGCTGCGCACCCACAGTGACCAGAAAGTTCACAGCATGACCCGCCGCAGCAAATCCAGCACATGGTCCCATTTCCTTCTTTACAGTGTTATGACTAGAAGACTCATTCCTCTTAAACTCTTAGGTTACTCACAGTGACTTCTAAAAACACAAATCGGTCATGTCACTCTCTTGTTTAAAACCTCTTTTGCTTTCCATGACACCTGGAAAAGATCCAGCCTTTCTGCTAGAACTCCCAAGGCCACTTCCAACTGTTCCCCTGACCTTCACCACACAACCATCCACTTCCTTCCCTGAGCCTCAGGCTCACTCAGTGACCGGCATGTCGTTCCTAAATGCAGTAGGCTCCTTTAGGCCTCCAGAGCTCTGCACTGGCTCCTTCTGTGCTCTGAAGGCCAATCAAGGTCTCCTGGATGGCTCCTCACTCCTTCTTATGACCAGGCAGCATCTGCACAAGTCACTCCCTGTACCCACATCCCTCCACGGTCACAGAATCCACGTTTCCCGCCCCCCTACACACACACACACACACACACACACACACACACACAACACACACCACACACACACACACACACACACACACACACACACACACACACACACACACACACCCCAGACCACTTCATATACTATCTATAAACAGAAGAGCAGCAATCCTGGCTGTGTCATTCCAGGCTCTGTCTCAGGTCATGATGGGTCTTGCCATGCAAGGAGTGCTCTATTAATGTTTGCAGTAATGAATGGAGAACACATGGGGTAATTAAAGTAGGCATTATCTTTCAAATATCTATGCAAGGCATAAGAGACTCCACAAATCACATGAAAAATGCAAAAATCTAAACTAAAAATCATAGGCAAACAAAGTAAGCTGATATATTCCCTTCACAGAAATGGAGAACTGCAGTGCAGCTGCTGAAATGATTGTTCTCAGTGGTTTTTGAGACTGGTCAGGTCTATAGTTCATTATCATAACTAAAAATTACTAAACTCATGTGATTTTTTTTTTCCTCCAGAATTCCTTTCCTATCAAGATGGAGATGCTAAATCAAACTTTTGGACTCTGAGAGGCACATTGCTCTCACTGTTCTGTCAGCTGTACGTGCCACAGAGCTGGTGGCTCGATCTGAAAACAGAGTGGCAACCTACACTTACTTGCTTGATTTCTTCCAGTTCCAAGTGGGAGTGTCAGAAGAACGACTGTACAATCAAACCCACCAGCCCCAGGACGTGAGTGTGAATAAACACACTGCAACAAATGTACTTGTGTGGTGTTGGCCTACCAAACAGCATTCAGCATCACACACAGACACACACACACACACACACACACAGACACACACAGACAGACAGACAGACACAGACACACACACATACACACACAGACACAGACACACACAGACAGACAGACAGACACAGACACACACACACAGACAGACAGACACAGACACACACACACAGACAGACAGACAGACAGACACACACACAGAGACAGACAGACAGACACACACACACACACACACACACACACACACACGACAGTCACACAGAGGAAGTCAGGATCTTGTTTGAAACCTTTAACTGCCCCTTTCCCCAGCCAGGTTCTAAGGGCTTGTAGTAACTCTTCTTTCTTTTTCTTTTTCTTTTCTTTTTTTTCAGTAAGTCTTTATAACTGAAAAAATACTGCACCCAAACATCTTCTACAATGTCAGCTGGGAGGACTTTGATCTTGAACCTGTTCGTGTTTGGGAAACAGTAGGGGGCTATAAGCAGGTGACTATGTCTGCATGAGCATAGAGTACAAATATGTGTGTGTCGTAATCACATGGCTCTAGACTGTAGACTCTCCAGGGAGGATGAGCTGCATACAAGACAAGAGATGACAGGAGCACAGTACCTCCAAATGTGGAGTACCACACTCTCTAATGTTAGAGTCACCATGGGTACTTGTAAAAGGCGAGCTATGCGCTTCACTCCCCACCCACTATAGTGCAGTTACCAAAATGCTGTAACTCAGGCTGGGTGAGCACTTCGGCCCATGTCACTATAACAAACATTACTGACCAGAGTCACAGCGCCAGGCCAGGTGAATTCCGAGGATGATGAAAAAGAAACCAATGACGAGAGAACAAAAGAAATCTGCTTTTCCAGGGCATGATGGCCATGGTGCCCACTTCTAGAATTTCTGCATTATTCCTCTCTTCTCCAGCCCCCCTTCTTCTTTACCTTGAATAAGGGGCATTAGTTTTCTTTTCAGTCATTGCCTGGCAGCAGTTTTACTCAGAGTATAAGTGTACACACACTTTGAACTAGTCCCAACTAGAGCAGATGAGAAGGCATATACATGAGCCAACTCCCCATACAGGTTTGCATCTGACTGGTAAATTTCAGATAACACTACCACTTTTATTTGTGTGACCTTTTCCAACATTCAAAGACTCCCTCTATACAGTCTCATCAGAACCTCACATCAATTGCATTTTGCAGACAATGATACTGGCGAGGTCAGACTCTCCTGAAGTGTCAAGAGCTACTCTGTGTGGGCAGATTATAAACGAAACACAAATCTGGATCCTATATAAAATTCCCCCTATTGGGGACTGGGAGGGAAGAAACAGCATCTGCCTCAGCTAGGTTTTTAATAGGAAGTTAGCACAGGCAGGCTAACCTCATAAGGGACAGATAGTATTTAGCTCACGGTTCTGGAGATCTGAGGGCAAAGTGCCAGTCACAGCTCTAGTGAGGACCTTGAGGGCAAGACACCAACACAGTGACAAGCATCATCTCCAAACAGGAAGCGAGAGTGGCTTGGAGAGACGGGCTGGCTCTTGCAGTAGCTCACTCACACAAGAACCTGGGGATCCTACAACAGTGACCTTAACCCCTTCAAAGGGAGGCTCCTTCAATGAGCTGCACATCTCTGACTGAGCTCTATGCCTTAAGGGTTCTAAGCGACCTCCCAACATCAGCACCCTGAGACCAAGCCCTGGAGGAACCCTATCCAAACCGAAGCACCATTGTAGGCAACTACCAAATATCTGGCTGTAGTACCTGTCCAAATAATTACTAAGATCATTTGAAGGTAAATTTTTAATTCTTGAGGCATATATTGCATTTTGATCATATTTAACGCCCATAACCCTTTCATTTCCTCTCCACTCCCACTGAACCCTTCAAATATTTAGCTCTCATGTTAACATGACAGAGGTCATGAGATTGTGGAAAATTATAACTAACTCTAACAAAACACAAGTTGTCAAAGAAGTGTAATGGCCATGTCATCAGCAGTAATTGTATGTTTGGATTTTCAAATAGGCATCCTCCCCTCCCACTTAAAAAAAGAAAGAAAGAAAAGTTGCAGCATTTTTCTTCCCAGGAATGCGATTTAACTTACTAGCTAAGCTAATAACCACGAGCTGCCTTGCTGAAGACAAAGAAAGCCCTGTCTCTGCAAGTGGACACCACGGTCTTGGGTGAGGGATTCCAGTATCTGTGCTGAGTGACCATTCCGTTATGTAACCGATGGAGCTGTGCGACTGTCTGCCACCAAAGCCACACTGTTCTGTCATTCTAATCGGAGGAGCCGGGAGGCCTGCCCTTCACATTCAAAAGTTTCCCTTGGTCACTTCTCTAGCTCTTAAGGTTAAAAAGGTAAAGTTCTTTTGAGCCAGGGAAATCATGTACATAGCTGTTGTGCCCCACAGAAATAATGGCAGGAAAAAAAGAGAGAAAAAAAATGTTTGTTTGTTTGTTTTTTAAAGTTTAAGAGCGAGCTATGGGGAGGGTAAGAGGCTCAGAAAAGCAAGACTCAGTCCACCAAAGAGCTGTGCTTTTAGCTAAGCTTTAATTGAGGAAATCATAGCATTTTCCAAATCTACTTGTATGACCTGATAGACCCTCTCCAGACACTTAGAAACACTTAGCGATTAATTGTTCCAAAAAGGACCTGAGAGGCCCAGGTGTGCCACGGACACCACACAACAGAGCACAGAGAGCCTAGGAATCCACAGGGCTTCTTCCTTCCATGTGCAACTGAGAGCCAGTCCCACACGCTTTGGGTACAGGCAATGAGGGAAGCAGACCTTTAAAAGGGCCTCCAAGGAAATCAGGGAAGATGTTGTTCAGGGTGTGAATAAAGCTGAGGGAAAAAAAAAACCAAATGTTTAAAAAAAGAAGTAGTATTCAAATTATGCCACAGGGGAATTCAGTCTTTGGTAAGCAGTTATTTTCCCACAGGGAGAGCCCTTCAAACACCAGTGTTTTTAAAGTTTCATTTCTTTTGATGGAAATGTTTAAAAAAATATACTCTTTTTCTGCCTTCAGAAGTAGAATATACTGAATGTGGTTTAGCTTTTCATTCACAGCCCAGGAGGCCGCCAGTTGTGCACAGGCCTGTGGCATGTGCCTCTGACATACATGTCATTAGCCATCGTCTTTTTCTTGTACATCTTCACTCAACAGGTACTCCTGTCTTCCATCTGTCAGACAGCTACAGCTGTGGGCGAGGGAAGGGAGAAACCCCTCAGCCCCTGGAACCTAGATTCCAGTGGAGGGACGTGAAAAGCCATCAACAGTGAAAACACAAATGAAGAAAGCAGCGCACTGGTGATGGCTCTTGGGGCAAAGTGAGGCAAAATGGGGTAAAAGGAAAGGATTGTCCTTGAATGAGTAGACAGAGAAAGCCTTGTGCACAGAGTGACATTTGAGCACAGCCTTCCATAGCATTACCTGCTGATGCTGTGAGTATGTCAGCGGCCGTAGCCCACTCTCCTCCCACTTGCTGCTTCTGGACGGTGAGGGAGCGGTAAGTAGCTGTGCTCTATAGTCAGAGCACGGATGGTGCTCATCCAGAATGCGACTCTCCCGCCTGACTCGGACACGACTACTCCAGAGACCCTTTGATTAGCATTAAGGTTTCCTTATTTGTTTGCTTGGTTTTTGTTTGTGCACATACATGTTGGCGTGTGTGTTGATGTGTAAGTGCGTGTGTGTAGGGAGGTGGAGGCTGGAAGTCACTGTCAAGTATCTTCCTCAATTATTCTCCACCTTACTCATTTCATTTTTGCGTATATGTTCACACATGTGTGTGTGTGTGTGCATGTATGCATATTTACAAGTGTGAAGTCACACTGCAAATGTACACATGTGAAGGCCCAAAGTTGATGTCAGGTGTCTCCCTCCGTCATCCTGCACGTTATATAATATTGGGGCAGGGCATCTCTGAAGCACATTGCATTACTGCCTGAGCCATCTTCCCAGCTCTTAGTGTTTAGAGTGTGTGTGTGTGTGTGTGTGTGTGTGTGTGTGTGTGTGTGTGTGTGTGTTTAAGGAAAAACTGAACTACCCCAAAGCCCACAGGTAGTCCTCATCTCTAGAATACATATAAGATTTTAAACATCTTAAAACTTTGGCCACCCAGGTAGACGATCGCCTTCCTAACTATACCCTCTGTGACTCCGATCCTAACCACTTTCTGCCCTCTGGCCCTCTGAATGTGACAATATAAGCTCAACTCTCAACCCTTTTTATTTTTTTCATGTCACTCCCTCATTCCTAGAGTTAAACTATGCGTACTTCACTAAGCCCTGAGAGAATGTTTCCAGTCTGGAAGCTAGTGCAAGCAAAACAAGTCCACAACGCAAGTAAGAGTGTCACTGCCATCCCAGCACCACGAGGAAGTCCCAGCCAGCTTCTCTGTTGCTGTTAATGGGCCCCTCTTCTCTTTATTCAATGCAGGCCAGCAGCACCCTGTCATGGAGGTGTGGAGGAGGGCCTCACCTCTCCTTGAGGATTAGTAAGCAATTAATGTTGCTAAAGGAGAGCATTTTCTTCCATGGGATAAGCCCTGCTGAGATGCACAAGCGCCTATAAACAGACCTGCCCCGTGATGCTATGAGCAACTCTAAAGACTCAGAGGTCACCAGTAAAACAGGGGCGTGAAAGGAGCTGATTGGGAAGAGAAAGTGGATTAGTATGGATGGGAGGATAACCGGAGATGGTAAAGCGTGCGCGTGCGCGGTGCATATGTATAAAGACACGTTATTATAGATCGCCAATATATGTTAAGACAAACATTATAAGCGTAAGTAAATACACATTTTTAAAGTTGACATGCTCTCATAGTCTTTCTTTGGAGTAACAAAAAGCAAACTTAATCCAGTGATTATCCAGGTCTCTGAGTCTAGTTCCAGGGACTCCAGCATTCCCTTCTGCTCTCCCCTGGCACCAGGCACATACAAGTAGTACACAGGCATGCACGTAAGAACTCCCAAGCAAGAAAAATAAATTAACTAATTTAAAAGGTTTTAAAATATGTAATGAAAAAATAAAATAAAATAAAATATGTAATGAAAGACTTGCTTAGAGAAGCATGCACCCTGAGCGCAGACCTATGAACACTAACAGTCATGATGAGAATGGACAGTGAACAGGAGAAGGCCAGTTAAAGGACCTCTTTCAACTATTCTAGAAGCAAGAATAAGGAAGGGTGTGCCTCGCTGCTGAAAGGTGGGGTAATCTGGACTGATAATGCCAGAAAGCAGAACTATTCACCCTATCTCTGCGTCTACTTTCCCTATCAAGGAAAAGGCTTTTGAGCTAGAGAGGGTAGGCCAACACAGCAAGGGAAAAACTGGAGTTCAAGAAAGAACAGATGAAAAAGAACAGCACAGTCCTGTGAGCAATTTCCCCTCTCTAGAGACCAGAGGCACTGAGAGCCTCCACAGAGGTGAGCACAACACTGATGAATGGAATAGAAGCCGAAAGTCCACTGGGCATCTCAGAGTGGCAGCAAGCACAGGAGGGAAAGGCAGGTGGATAAATGCAGACCACAGTGATAGGCTGCTATTCCCATGGTGGGGCCAAAACTCCACATTTGGTTTGCAAACAATGATCACTAGCAGCTAGCATGATGTCATGAGAAAAAGTCATACCAAACTAATGACCCTTTGCTGAGGCACACTGGTCCCCCTGTGCCTGCTCACAGTCCTCAAAGACACCAGGACCATCCCACCCCTGCTCTTCCCTCCGGTCACTAGGGTGAGATGGACACGTATGAGATGGAGCTAGATCTGAGTGCAAACCCCAGGGCGAAGCCTGCCACGTGAGGATGCAGTGTTACTGATAACACAGTGCTCAGCAAACTGAACTGAAAGCTGAGCCATTGTTTTACCGAATCAGGATTTTTGCTTTGTTTTGTTTTTTTATTAATTAATTTATTTATTCACTTTACATCCGGCCGTAGCCCCCTCCCTCCTCTCCTCCCAGTCTCTCTTCCTCTCTCCCCATTCTCCCTCCCCTAGTCCTCAGAAATGGGGAACCTTCCCTCCCTACCCACCCCAGCTCATCGAGTCACATCAGGACTGAGCGTGTCCTCTTCCTCTGTGGCCTGGCAAGGCAGTCCCTCCAGGGGGAAGTGATCAAAAAGCTGGCAACAGAACCCACGTCAGAGACAGCCCTTACTAGAGAATCCACATGAACCCTAAGCTGCCCATTCGCTACATCTGTGTAGGAGGCCTAGCAGAGTTGTCCTCTGAGAGGCTCCACCCAGCAGCAGTTCGAAACAGATGCTGAGACACACAGCCAAACCTCGGGCGAAGCATAGGGAGACTTGTGGAAAAATGGGGGTGGGGAAAGAAGAAAAGGACCTAGAGGTCACAGGAGCTCCGGAAGAAGACCAACATAACCAACTAATTAGGGCTCAGAGGGGCTGGCTGAGACTGAAACACCACACCAAGGAGCTTGCATGGACTGGAGCTAGGCCCCCTACACAGATGTAGCCGAATCAAGATTTATAAAAGATCATGAAAACAACTAGGGGAAAAAATGGCTAAGACTAATAACATTACACTTAGTGAAAGTAAATATTTCCATATTTAGATGTTTAAGGCATCCAATCTCTAAGCACCGGCCTATTAAGACACTTTAGTGGGACTTAATAATAATGATTTCTACTTTTGTAAAGATACCAGAGAATTTTTGCTGAACATGTCTTGAATGTAACACATTCACAAAAAGACCTATCAAGTTCCATTCAGATTTTACGCAGAACTACATGGAAACTGTCAGCATTTGACCCTTTTTTGACATAAAACTGATGACTGAATGCTGGAGAGTTAGCAGTAGATTACACGGACTAGACAGGTCAGCCTGTTTTGGTGTGAGGAGGAAGGGCATTATCCACCTTTGGGAAACTGAGGCAGCTCCATGGGGAAAGTGACAGGACAGCTAGAATGAGCGATGTGGGATTTAGCTAGAGGAAGGTGTGAAAAGGAGGGCACTTCAGACACTGACACAAGAGACAAGAATGTAAGACAGGAAGACGGCCCAGTTGGCTACTGCATGCAGTGTGCCAAGGGGAGCCATGGGAAACTTCCCCAGAAAGGGAACTGAACTTGATTCTTGGTGGGCTTCAAACCTACTGTATAAAAGCTCCAAAGTCATACATTGCTTATATGCAGGCTCAGATCTGAAGGAACAGGTCCATGAACAAATGAACACTTTTAATCAGTAGCCATTCAAATGCCTGGTGCCCGTTCAGTCTGTCCTTGGAATTCTGGTACTTTCTATCTCCAAAGGAACTTGCAGATCTTTCAGCCCAACTCCTGCAAAAGCCCTGGGTGATTACTGACAAGGCTGGAGGTATCCAGGGAAGGAGAGGCAAAGGCTGTCTGGCCCTCTGTCCATGCCAAGGGTGACTAACTCAGGGGGCAAATGCTCACAGACAGCTCCAGTTCAGTGACTCCTAAATGCTGTCCTTTAAGATCTCTTCCTGGAGATGACTTTCATCTAAATCTACAAGCTTCAGGAACAAATGTTTGTGGGCAATTGTTTTATAAAAATCAAGCATGTCTAAGACATAATTTTAAAGAATTTGGTTCCAGGAGAAAGAGCTGAAGCATTTAGTCACGTGGCTCACATTTCTTACTCTTGCCTGCCAGATTTTTTTTTTTTAATTAAGATAGAAAAAAATGGGTCAACACAAAAGAATTTTTACAACTGTCAGAATAAATACAACACCGTGTAAGCTCATAAACCTTATTATGGGGGGAGCCCCCCCATGGCTGTAAATGCCCTTTGTTTAGACCCCAGTCAAACATACAGACCTATATCAAGTATACTGTAATGTGCTGCCCCTCTATCTAATGTACTGTAAGGCGCTGCCCCTATATCTAATGTAATGTGCTGCCCCTATATCTAATGTGCTGTAACATAATGCCCCATAGCTAATGCACTGTAATGTGCTGCCCCTATATCTAATGTGATTTAATGTACTGCCCCTATATCTAATGCACTGTAATGTACTGCCCCTATATCTAATGCACTGTAATGTACTGCCCCTATATCTAATGTAATGTGCTGCCCCTATATCTAATGTACTGTAATGTGCTGCCCCTATATCTAATGTAATGTGCTGCCCCTATATCTAATGTACTGTAATGTACTGCCCCTATATCTAATGCACTGTAATGTACTGCCCCTATATCTAATGCACTGTAATGTACTGCCCCTATATCTAATGTAATGTGCTGCCCCTATATCTAATGTACTGTAATGTGCTGCCCCTATATCTAATGTGATTTAATGTGCTGCCCCTATATCTAATGTGCTGTAATGTACTGCCCCTATATCTAATGCACTGTAATGGACTGCCCCTATATCTAATGTAATGTGCTGCCCCTATATCTAATGTACTGTAATGTGCTGCCCCTATATCTAATGTGATTTAATGTGCTGCCCCTATATCTAATGTACTGTAATGTACTGCCCCTATATCTAATGCACTGTAATGCGCTACCCCTCTATCTAATGTACTGTAATGTGCTGCCCCTATATCTAATGTAATGTGCTGCCCCTATATCTAATGTACTGTAATGTACTGCCCCTCTATGTAATGTACTGTAATGTGCTGCCCCTCTATCTAATGTACTGTAATGTACTGCCCCATAGCTAATGCACTGTAATGCGCTACCCCTCTATCTAATGTACTGTAATGTGCTGCCCCTATATCTAATGTAATGTGCTGCCCCTATATCTAATGTGCTGTAATGTACTGCCCCTCTATGTAATGTACTGTAATGTGCTGCCCCTCTATCTAATGTACTGTAATGTGCTGCCCCTATATCTAATGCACTGTAATGTACTGCCCCTATATCTAATGTACTGTAATGCACTGCCCCTATATCTAATGTACTGTAATGTACTGCCCCATAGCTAATGTACTGTAATGTGCTACCCCTCTATCTAATGTACTGTAATGTGCTGCCCCTATATCTAATGTACTGTAATGTACTGCCCCTCTATGTAATGTACTGTAATGTGCTGCCCCTCTATCTAATGTACTGTAATGTGCTGCCCCTATATCTAATGCACTGTAATGTACTGCCCCTATATCTAATGTACTGTAATGCACTGCCCCTATATCTAATGTACTGTAATGTACTGCCCCTATATCTAATGTACTGTAATGCGCTGCCCCTATATCTAATGTACTGTAATGTGCTGTTCCTATATCTAATATACTGTAATATGCTACCCCTATATCTAATGTACTGTAATGCGCTGCCCCTATATCTAATGCACTGTAATGTACTGCCCCTCTATGTAATGCACTGTAATGTACTGCCCCTATATCTAATGTACTGTAAGGCGCTGCCCCTATATCTAATGTACTGTAAGAGACTGCTGTGATCCTGGTTAGAACAACAGTCTCTTGGGATTCTCCACCCTCCATGCCCAGCCTGCCTCCTCAGATGTCAATGGGGCACAGAAAGGAAAGGCTCCTGACTCACCAAACAAAAGAAAATCTATTAAATCTGGCTGGAGTCCAAGGTCACTAAGAAACACTTCATTTCTTTGGAAGAATCACCACCCATGACACCATTTTGAAAAAGCCGCTTTCGGACTCCTGGGGTAGTGCAGGGCTGAGCTCACAGACCCGCCTTCCACAGTTCCTTGTTGCCTTCACTATGGAGTCTCCTGAGCGCCTAGGCACAGGCTTATGTTCGTGCAGGGGCTGGCTAAGCTGAGGAGTTCCAGGCCAGCTTCAATCTCTCAGACCCCAGCGCTGTACAATGTCCCTGGTACCAAACTGCCCTCTGGTAGAGCAAGATCAGCCCTTCTGGTAAAACTGCAGATTAAGCCAGCCACCAGAACAGTGGCTCTCAGGCATTCTGACCGTGATTCACAGTTGGAGTTTTTTTTTCTCTTTAATTTATTAATTTAGATACTGATCGCAGCCCCCTCCCTCCCATAGTTCTTTTGTTGTTTTGCTTTTAGGGTGCATCTTACCTGGGGCCTGGTCTAAGCACATGTATTCTAAAACCAAAGTTTCCCAATAGTGTCATTATGATATTTCTAGTCCATTCTACCCTAATTTAAAAATTGTTTTCTTAGGGACATATGCTCAACCATGTTCATAGCAGCCTTATTCATAATAGCCAGAACATGGAAACAGCCTAAGTGTCCCTCAGTAGAAGAATGGATAAAGAAACTGTGGTATATTTACACTATGGAATACTACTCAGCTATTAAAAACAAGGAAATCCCAAAATTTGTGGACAAATGGATTGAACTAGAAATTATCATAATGAGTGACTTCACCCAGAAGCAAAAAGAGACAAATGGTATATACTCACTTATATCGAGACACTAGCCCAAAGGGCATGTCCCATGAAAGACTTTACTTACCAGGAAAGTGGGTCACAGGGGAGGACATCCTATTGGGACTTTAGGTGAGAGAAGCATGGGAGAATGGGGAAATAGAAAGATCCAGAGGGTCCTGGAAAACCTACAAGAAGAACATTAGGACAGGCAGATCTGGGTCCTGGGGTCCTGCTCAAACTATGGCACCAGCCAAGGAAAATATAGGCAGTAAACTTCAAACCCCTACCCAGACCTAGCCGGTGGACAGGACATTCTCCACCGTTAAGTAGAGAGTGAGGTCTGACTTTCATACAAATTCTGGTGCCCCATTTTTGACCACGTCCCCTTGATGGGGAGGCCTGGTGGCACTCAGAGGAAAGATAACAGGTCCCCAAGAAGAGACTCTATACCCTATGAGCATATACAGGGGGAGGAAGTCCCCCTCAGTCACAGACATAGGGGAGGGGAGTTAGGGAGGAAGTGGGAGGGAGGGAGGAATGGGAAGACACAAGGGATGGGCTAACAATTGAGATGTAACATGAGTAAATTGATAAAACTTTTTTTAAACTGTTTTCTTAACCACTGAATTTATTTGAGGCCCCACAACCTGCATTTTGAACACTAAGGTCCGAGAACAACACTGTCCAAAGAAAATACACTAGATAAGTTCTGTAAGTGCCACATTTAAAATGGTGAAAAGAAACATGTTTTTATTAATTTTAACAATATGTTATTTAACCTATCACACCCAGAATATCACCATTTTACCCTAAGCTCACTACAATACTTTATATCATCAGGTCTTCAAATTTGGAAGTGGACTTTGCATGAGCAGACATCAGTCCAAGGGAACTCATTTCAAGATCTCTGGAGGCTCCACGGGTCAGCACAGCCCTAGGGAGTCTGGTCCCATATCCGGCCGCCCATTCCCCCTACGGTGCTGTGTGGAGCAGAAGGAAGGCACCATCCACTCCTACGGAATCCCCTGTGCATTCGGTCACATGCCCTCATCCCACGCTGCCTGCCGCTATCAGCCCCCAGCTCCTCCACAGGCTCCAGAGCTCTGATAAAGGCCAGGAATTTCATGAGGAAAACACCAGAAGGGAAGCTTGTAAACCAGTAACAGGCATTATCACCTTGAAAGGCCACAAAGACAAAGTCAGAAAGCTATGGGGATGGGGAAGACGGTCCTGAGGGATCGCAGACAAATCGGAGAGTAGATTTTTCAAGAACTTGTTCTGAAAATAATATTTTCTGATCACCAAGCTGAATAGAAATCCCAACGGCAGCTATATCAAAGGGTACCAACGAATAAAGACATGGTGGCAGGCAGCAACAGGAAGAACTGTAATGGTGGGGGATGGGGGCAACTGGCCTTTAAGCCCAGCACTTAGGGGTAAAGGCAGGCAGATCTCTGAGAGGTCTAAGCCAGCCAGGGTTACAGAGGGAGACCAGGGCTACAGACAAACATAGCCCCCCAACCCACCCCCAACACACATGGTAAGATTATGGAGGACATCTTTTCTCGTTCAAAACAGCTGTAACATTCCTTTAAAAGTTAGTAGAGTAGAGGAAAGTGTGCAGGTCTGGAAAGCAAAGGGGTTTGAGTCTCACTGGGAAAATGAACCAGACAGAGAACATTTTATCAAACTCCCATAAAGCCCTGCAGCTGAGGAAGGGTGATCTTGAACTTCTGACCCCTGCCACCACCTCTCAAGTACTGGGATCCCTGGCTTGTACAGTGCAGGGGATAGACCCCAGAGCCTTGTGCATACTAGGCCAACGCTCCTGCACACGAGCTGCATTTCCCTTTGTCTCTTCTTGCCAGTGAGTCCTGAGGAGAGGAGCACCCCTCAGAAAGTCACCACACCGCAGGCCTCCAACATCCATCTCAGCATGAGGCTGAATTACACCCGCGCCCTGCATTGTGCACACAGAGGGTGCCAGATCCTCTGAATAAACGTAGTCAGCCAAGTAAAGCCAGACCAGCTTGATACTCGGTTCATATAAATTTGAAGAAAATTATAGACCTCAGCTATCAGATATGTAAGATAGATGAAAACCCTAAGTAGGGCGACTTTGGAACTCAGAGCAGACATGAAGTTCCTAGTGGTCTATTCCTGACTCGTGACTCAAACCATTGTATCTGGGAAGTGTATAGTTGAAGTCTGAATTCTATGGCAGCCCACATATCTAGAAGGCTCACCATCACTTCACAAGATCATGTGCAGAAAGAGCAGTCATAAAAATGTCGCAAAGGCAATATCCCCTGCCCTTGTTATATAGTGAGCTGGACGGGAAGTTGTAGATCTAACCTAGCTTATTTATTCAATGTTTCCCTCTTGTTTCAAAAACTAACACTGAGCAGCATATAACCAATGGCAAGAAGTAGCTTATCATTAAATATGCACGTTTTAGTTCCATGACAACCTGGGCTAAGTAAATGGACTCTATCTCAAACAAACAAACAAATAAACATGAAAATAGATGCTACTGAGTAAACATCTCAGGTAACATCTCAGACAATGTCCCAGGTTTGGGGAACACAAAGATTAGTGAGATGTGATCAAAGCCTCCGGGCACTCGAATAGACTAAAGGAAACCTAATAATACACTTAAGGGCCAAAGACGATGGTACACATCTGTGAGCCCAGCCCTCCTAAAGCTGAAGTTGGAAAAGCACTAGGTCATCACTAGCCTGGGCTACCCAGTGAGTCTGAGGCCAGGCTTGGCTAATGCAGCAAGTCCTTGGCTAGACAAAAATTACCAATGTGACAAGGGCCGCAACAGGGCTTTTGGTAAGTGCTAAGAATACCCCACACCTCCAAAAAGGTAATAAATCCAGAAGACGTCAGGAAACTAGCAGATGAAAGATGGCGTCTGAGCCGATTTGTAAGGTAAGTAGAGCCGGTCATCAGTCTGTCGGACTGGAAGCCTGGCAGGCAGGCACAATGGCATAGGCATCGCCAGAAGGAAGAGTGAATCTGACCGTGAACTTCACTCCATATAATGAAGTCTATGGCGTTCACCATGCAGGGAGCTAGAGGGCCAGATGAACGGGAACCTTCGAGATCATGTTCTACCTGGCGTGGCTTCTAGCAGAACCTCTCATCTCTCTTGCTGGAGCCTACACAGTTAGAGGCAGAGGCCTGAGTCAGTGTCACCAGTCATCAAAGTTTGCCAAGCATTGTCATAGAGCACTTATTCATTTGGGTCTGTCTCGGTCAACGCTGGGTAGGAAGCTACTTTTGTAAGGAATATCATAGTCTTCCAACCTCACGTAAAGGCAGCACATGGTGAAACATTAGGCAACATGAGCCCCGCCAAAAGACAGTTCAGTGGAGGCAGGACAGCAGGAACCCCGCTCCAGGATAGGACGCCCTGGGTAGCATGGTATCTGAAAGCTGGTTCCTAAGCCTGATCTGATAGAGTGTCATCACTTTACACAAAGATGAATGTCACAGTGAGTCCTGAGTCAGTGCGCCAGCCCTGGCTCCCTTCTGCACCTCGCACAGTCTGCAGGGGAGAGGGAGTTTAGTGTTTGTCAGGAACAATGTGAGCAAGTCACTGATTAAGCATCTTGCTACAGGAGACTTAATTTTCAGCTAGAGCTCTGAGTACAAGGGTCAGTGAGTTCCACAAATCAGCTGAGAATAGGCACAGGTTAACAGCATGGGTCCTGGGTGCAACTAGCTCAAGGGAGCAGGACAGGCTCGCAAGATGCTCAAGAGAGACCCATTTGAATAGAAGGAAGGTCAGATTTGTGGCCAACCAGCCAAAGACCCTCCCTGGAGACTATTTTAAATCCAGAAAGGACAGGAAGGAACACGAACAAAAAAAGGAACTCACCCGGGAGAGATGGAAAGCAAGAAGGAAGCATCTGTGATAAGCAAGTGGGGAGGCGGTGAGGACAGGGGACTTTAGAACCATACTCCTGATGGGGAGCCCAGGCATGCTGCCACAGGAAAGGAGTGGGGGTGGGGAGGAAGCGCAGAGAGCAGCCACAGGACTGCTCAAAGGAAGTATTTCAAATGCCTATGTGTGGGAGGGTCCTTAGTAACATTCTTGTCCCTGGCATTAGGTCATGAGTTCAAATCCCACATCGGCTTCAAAAAGAGGGCTCATTTGGCAATCACTTTTCCACTCTCTGTGCAACCAATTTAAAAAGTACCAGCAAGAGAAGGCGCATCAAAGAGAAAGGCAGACCGCTTTCCTAGGCAGTATGCTCACAACTGTCTTCAGAAGCCTGTGAGGAAAGGCTCTTTATATTCCCAGCGCTGGTGTGTGGACAATCCCAGGGCTCTACGCCCTCACTCCACCCACAGAGGTAAGGACTGGGGTGGCAGGGTGGAAGCTGTCATTGGGAAGCAGCACGTGGAAGAGGAAAATACAGACTACCCTTTACAGAATGAGGGGAGGGAGGCGGGGCTAATGAGCAGGACATGTCCATCAAGCACCTGGGTGGTGAGTAGAGAGGGAAAAAAAGAAAGGTCTTTAGATTAAATGTTTGTATTACAACTTAGTGCTATACATTAACTAATTCAAACGATCTTCATAAAACCCACAGGCAGAAGACAGGTGCCACTCCATTTTACAGATGAAGAACCATAAGAGAAATCATGTGACAGTTTTAAAGCCACTCAGTTCTTTACAGGCTTGGGACCCAAGTATTGTACTAAGTAACCAGCAGGTGGCACAATGAGAGATTTTTATCACTATCTCACATGGTAGCTTATGGCTTGGCATTTATGCTTTTTCCAGAAGCCTTACAGCAGGAGAGCTCTGGCAATTTGGGCTTAGTCTACTGTTGGTCATGGGAGGTGGTGACACTGTGGAGGGTGAAGTCTGACTGGGATGGCAGTCCCTGGCAACGCATCCTTGGGGCTCTTTCTGATACTCCACACTTCTCCTGCCATTCTTGTTTGTGTTTCCTGTCCACAATGCTACAAACTGTTCCTCTGGCCCCTCCCTCCTGTGACAGACTCAAACTTACAAAACAGTGAACAAAATAAATCCCTTTAAGCACTTATATACAGCTGTCTGTGAGAGCGAGGAAAAAGTAGTCACCGTATTATTTGATTAAGCAAATTTTACTAACCCCTGCCATGGTTGGGCCTTCCACTATTGTGTGCAGAAATGAGAGGACAAAGTTGGGAATGTGCTTAATACACTTTCCTAAGCAGCCTGGGGTTGCTCACAACCCTAGGCTGCAGGAGGAACATGTAGCAAAGCCACGGACCACTTTGAGGTGCCATGGCCGGGCTCCAAAGAGGGTTCTGCAGAGGGAAGCTGACAAGAGCCTCCACTCAGTGAGAAGCATACACCAGATCCTACGACCTCTGCCAAGCACCTCACATACATGAGTCATTTATACCCCACAGCAATGCAACCAGAAAGCCAGTGGTGTTACCTCCACTTCATAGCACAGGAACCCAGGCTTAGAGGGGACGCAACCTCTTAGGTCTAGTCAGCACAGTATGCGTGAAGCAGGTCTGTGCACCAAGCACAGGCTTCCTAAGCCAGGCCCCCACAGGAGATATCCCTGACAGGGAAGAGCAGCCCAGAGGGGCCAGCTCCTAGTAAAAGTTCAAAGACCAGTGTGCTAATCCTCCACCCAGGCCCTGATGGTGCTGAGCTCTTCCCGTTAATGCTTGCTTAAGACATTTTTTTTTTTTCTAAAAAAAGAATTTGTTTATTGTGTCTGTCATTAGAAGTCAACCTTTGGACAGAGGCAAACTAACCCAACACTTCCGATTTCCTGGCTTTTTCCATTTAGAGCTATCAGTTATCTCAGTAAACATCTTCAAGTGTTACAATTTTACCTGGGGAAAGGAATGACCATAAAGTGTTATATTTTTAACCAGCATCTAGTCCAGCTTCAGTTATTTTTTTTAACCGATATCCATTAAATGTTCTTGTATTTAAATTTGTAAATAAAACCTGACGACAGACCACAATGGCTGCCCACCAGGAGCAGCAACAGAGTCAAAGGTGCACAGTGGCCTTCTACTGGAGAGGAGCTGCTGGTAAGAGAGTGCCAGAGACTCAGTGATGGCCTGACTAGCAGCAGCCATTGTTAGCAAAAACGACATGGTTATGAGATGAAAGATCCAAGCTTGGCTTCACTTTTACAAAAGGTAAAAATATTCAACTAGCAGGAAGTAAAACACAACACACACACACACACACACACACATAAACACACATACCAGAGAAAACTTTGGGAGTTTGTGCACATGGGATAAGAGTAACTGTTGAAATGAATTCAAATAAAGGGACTATGCTGAACAATAAAAAGCTAGTAGGTGGGGGCCAATGAGGTATTTGGTTGTTGTTTTAATGAGTTAAAACATTTATCTAGAGCCATTAACACACCATCTCTTCCTGACCTACCACTACTGGTACCCGGAAGACTCATACTGAACAACAGAAAGGAGAAGATGGGTGTGGAGAGGGATGGCAGCCGAGCCCCACTCCTCGGGGCAGAGCACAGGCCTCCGCAGCAGTTCTACAGCACGGGGCAGAAGGGGACATGGAGGAGCACTGTTCTCCATGTGCACAGACACAGACAGC
The DNA here is from genome assembly GCF_903995435.1 of Acomys russatus. Taxonomy (NCBI): domain Eukaryota; kingdom Metazoa; phylum Chordata; class Mammalia; order Rodentia; family Muridae; genus Acomys; species Acomys russatus. Next base: position 49,254,487 of record NC_067142.1, read on the forward strand.
TTCCTGTAACGGGCGACTAAGTGGTGGCCTACTGACCAATGCTGTGGGCCTGCTCTATCTGTATTCCTCCTGTGCTTCCTCTATTTGTAGCCCTCCCCCCTTTTTCAAACTAAGGGTGGTTCTCAGATTAAAGTTAGTCAGGCATCTCAATAATCACACAGCCAAGCAAGGGTGTCAAGGTCCAGCTTTGATCAATTATCCAGAAGAGGCTGTGAAGTAACAGTATAAATATACAATAAGCCTTGCAAGGCGCAGGGCAAAATGTGAGAAAATATTTGAACATGGAGGCAGAGAGAGAGAGAGAGAGAGAGAGAGAGAGAGAGAGAGAGAGAGAGAGAGAGAGAGAACAAGCAATCATAGTGAACCTCTGAGAGCAAGAATGCCAGCAGCCAAGATGTAAAGTGTAAGGGAGGGCTACACACCAAGTAGGGACAACGATAAAGACCAGAACACCTAACTGTAAAATGTCTCATGCCCCTAACAACATGATTATTAGCTTAAATGCTGTTATCTAAAATACAGCTCTGTGATCACAGTGCCCTGGGCTCTGTATTCACTCTCCCTCCACAGGCTACAGATTCGATATGTTTGCTTTGCAGGGAAAACCAGAAGACCCACAGCACAGTGTCCTCCGAGATCTGGGAAACTACACAGAGCTTTCTGCTTACACTGACATTAGCTCTCTGGGCATGACACATCAAACACAGCCAGCTCTGGAGTTTCTCCTCCTGGCATAGGAGGCACTGCTAGTGAGTTACCTACCACCTTTGACTGAAGGAGAGGCGTGACACTGCCCCCAGGAAAGCAGGCCAGCTTTGGTCTGGACAGTGCATGGAGAGCCAGGTGCCCAAGGCCTGTCAACAGGACCCCGTCCAGCCCCCACGCCAGTACCCTTCCTCCCACACCGACACCCACCCCTCCGCAGTCCTCTTCACTCTGCTGTCGCTGTCTCCCTTCAAGTCTTCATTCCTTTCTTCACCACATTACTACGCAACCCTCCTCTGGGGTCCCCTTGCTGCAGTCTGGCTTCCTTCCAATGCCTCCTCCCTCAAAGTCTGTCATCACTCGAAAACGCAAATCTGGCCACACCGCCCTGTTTAAAACCTTTCACTGATTGTCCCTGTAATAGCACAACTCCGGTTCCAGAGCTTACCGACCCCACAGCTGACAACCATGGCTCCCAATGCCAGATCCATCTCTTGTCACTTCCCCACCAATTTCTGGCCTCTTCCCCAGGCTGAGCCTCATGTGGAAATCTCATCGCTGGCCTCCCTCCTCCTCACATGTCGTGCTCCCCGACAGAAGTGTGTCAGGGCACTAAGTTCCTCCTGAGCTGTGGCCCTCCACTGAAAAGCCCTCTCTGCCATGGAGCATGCCTGGGCAGCCCACTGCCCTGTCTCATCCATGATCCCACATGGACAGCAGATCTACCACAACATACTAGGATTAACTTGACTTTCTGTCTCTCTGGCTTGTAACCCTTTTTAGAAGAAAGCCGTTTACAGAACTCTGTATCCTCGTATTTAGCATGCTATTTAACAGGTTCAAATAAATACACGTGACAGACGCAGGCGATATACAAGATCGGCAAGAGGTCTCACATGGATTGTGCTTACCCACAAATGACCCAGAAACTCCAGAGAACTCCACATCAACTCTGTGGAGCCAGTCACATCCATTGGCCAGCCAGAGACAGGATGAACAGCCATTGGCCAGCCAGAGACAGGCTGCTGGCTCCATTTCTCTAAGAGAATGAAGCAACTTTCACAATCTCTTCCTGTGTCCAATACTTGTCTTTATGGAAATCAGCCTTTCTGGCCAAAACATGTTGTGGCAGAGATGTTTCACTTGCCTTTTTTTGCGTATTCTAATGTAGCATATTTATGACAGTTACGGTAAAGTCTGAGGATTTAGAAGAGGGAAGTTTAAGAGGAAACGCATGCGGGGGATAAATGAGATGGAAACAAACAGGCCAGCACAGCAACAGATTCCAACAACAAGCTAACGTGGAGAGGCACACCACTTATCTCTCGTCTTCACGTTCTAATGTAAAACTCCGAGGGGCTTGTACCTTATAGCTTTAGAGAAGAAAGAAATATGTCTGTGAGAGAAATAGAAGGTATATTTTTAAGTATAAATAGAGTTACTATACTTCTAAGGTTTATACCTATTTGCTAGAGGTAGACTTTTTTAGTATTTGTAAACATTTTATTTATTATTTTTATGTATGTATGTATGTTTTGCTTGCATGTTTGTCCACCACATGCATGCAGTATCCAAAGAGGCCAAGAGAGGGTGATGGCCCTTCTGGGACTGGAGCTAGAGAGGGTTGTGCTGTGAACCAAACCCAGATCATCAGGAAGAGAGAGCAGCCAGTGCTCTTAACCACGGAGCCATCTCTCCAGGCTCTAGACATGCATTTTTTTTTTTTTTTGAAGCTAAATTCAGTATTCTCTGGATTGACAAACTGAAATGGATATTCTTAATTAGGTATCACACGGTGCTTACTCAGACCCTGAGAGATTTTGAAAGCAATGAAACGCAATGATGAGATACCAGCATCTCGGGCAGTTCTAACGGCCTGTCGCTTCTTGGTTGGCACAGGCTACCATATTATTGGGCTAATTATTTGAGAAACATGTTTCCAAGGTTAAAATGAAAAACACCAGTTGCTTAGTTTTCGGCTAAAGTTAAAGCTAAAATTTGAGCTTTACTTTCTAAAGCCTAAATTAAACATTCCAACAGACATGAATAGCTTAACCCGAGGCCTGTTTTCCTAGATGAAAACAAGGATGACCAACAGTAAACCAGAGGCTCCTTGGGGCTTATCTCCTTTCAATTCTAAAATCCCACTCTTGCTCTTTCCAACCACACATAATTGTAATGCTTGCCAATAGTTTTTAACTCATGTGTTGCCCTTCTTTCTCCAGTGGTCCACAAGTAGGCAGGCACAATCGGAGCTCGTGGTTTTAAAGGACACTGGGAAATTATATTTTTTGTTAAAAAGAATAATCGCTATCTTTGTGTGTGCCTTGCTCTGTTCCAGAAACAATGTTAAGACAGCTATAATCATTACCTAATTGGTTTTTCTCGCTCCCCCGCCCCTCTGCTCCTCCTCACAGGCCCACGCTGTCACGGAGATTTGATTTTGGATGAGAAGCACCCATACATTCATATTTATCAAGGCAATATGAGTCCCCAAAGAAGGACGAAGCATGGCTTATGCATTCACCAAGCATTTACTGGCTGTACTTACAAGGTATTAGCTAGAGCAGAATATAAACAAACAGACAATTACAGCAGCATGAGGTAAACACGTAACGAGAGGCCAGAATGCTCTGGAACACAAAAAAAGGCACAGCTCACCCTCCCTGGGAGGTTCAAAGAAGAGTCCCAGAGTCGAAGATAGCTGACAGCTCAACGAATTTCCCCACATGAACACATGTGCGCAGCAACACCACTGAGCTATCATGTAGAGTCCGTGCAAAGAGCATTAACTGAGAGAAGGAATGACTTACCCAGATGCCACTGCCACTTATCAAGGCACTCGCAAACCCCAAAGGTGGGCCACGGCTCACCTATACCATGGATCTATATAGGTGTTCCCTGTCTTAATTTCTCTAGTCCATCCTCTTCTATTTAACTGTTTTGTTGCCAGTCTCCTTACCTATCAATTTTTTCAATTTATCCTAACAACAACTCATCAAGGGCTGAAGTGTGCAAGAATGTGACACACACTGGACACTGGGAAGGAGGCCCCAGGGCCATACCTCAGGGTCACATGACTATAGAAGTATAGGAGTGAGAAAAACCGAGAGATTATCCACTGACCCAGCCCACGGCCCCAAGGCCAAGCAAAGCAAACCCATTACTAACAACCCAATGTCAAGCTTATCCTAAGTGTGACACATTTTTCAAGACTCCACAGCTCTTTCCCTAAATTCTTTTCTTTTGTCTCTTCCAGGACTTTGTCTAACATGTACTTGTCCTGCTTCCGAGAACACTGGAATTTTTCAATTCATGTGTCCTTGTCACTGTGGATGTATGCCACAGTGCTAGTGTCCAAGAGAAATAACAAAAGCTGACCGTTTGCCCCTCCAAAATGCTACAAACTAAGAGAATAATTAGATGATATTAACCTCTAATGTCTTCCCCCATTCGCAGGCTTTTATGATTCTGTGACATGACTGGAGCCACTCTCCTATGAGAGCTGTGGATCAATAAAATGTAAAGAAAAGACAGGTCAAATTTTCAATGCTATTGTCAACATACCCACATTGACAATGAGCAAGACTACCACTGCATGTCTGAGCAAATCAGGCCTGGATCACACTTAGTATCTGTTTTAGGAACATTGACATAGGGTTTTCCTCAAACGATCACAAATGAAGCACAAATTTAAGAAACAAAATAAAATAGTATGACTTAAGTGTTTTGGTTTATATACTTCATGTCCAGGAATGTATAATTATTTTTACCTTTTATGAATTTTTTGTCTTATTTTATGTGTATGAGTTTCACCTGCATACAGGCTTGTGCATTACTGAGGTCAGAGGAGGGCACTGGACCCTCCTGGAACTGGAGTTATAGATGGTTGTGAGCCATCATGTGGGAGCTGGGAACCAAAGCCAGGTTCTCCGCAAGAGCAACAAGTGCTCTTAACTGCTAAGCCATCTTTCCAGACCCAATGTGTAATTATTCAGTTGTACTTCCTAGAACTGAATATTAATTATCCTGAGATCTTAGCACTAGAAAACAGAAAAATTATACTCCTTCTTTTGAGACTTGGTTTGGGGAGTGTTGTTGTTGTTGTTGCTGTTGTTTAGATAGGGGTTTATGTAGCTCGGACTGGCTTGGAATCACTATGTCCCAGAGGATAACTTTGCGTTCTTGATGTTCCTGCCTTTACCTCCTGAGTGCTAGGAAGAGAGGAAGGGCACTACAGACATACTGGCAAGACCGTGACTACACTCACATCTATCGTACCTCGTACGCATGTTTTGTGTGCCACACTTTATGCACCCTAAGTGGCGAGTTTATCAATAAGGTATGCATCATCATAATACAACTTATAATTTAGAAGCTCAGGTTATCATTCAAAGCATACAGAAGGCCAGAAGGCTACCTTTCTCAGATCCTGCACCAGGAATGATCTTTCGGGGAAGCATACCGTAAGTCTCCTTGCTCTTGCACACCAATGTTATCCTCAAGTGCTATAGAGACAGCCTTAAAGCTCCAGGCAGTTCTTACAGCAAAGAGCTAATCACCTGTGTATAAGTCCAGCCTCAACTATTTCTTAACTATATGACCCCAAAAGCAAGTAAGTGAGCAAATCACTAGGCATTATTTTCCTTGTACGTAAAAGAAAGAGAGCATCACAATGCCACCTTCCCTATAAAGCTGTTGTCAGAGTCCAGTGTGCATGAAGCATCTTCTTCACCCTACTCAACCCCATTAACTCTAAAATTGCTCACTTTGATGAATTCTGAATAGGTTACTGGAATGTAGGAAAACAAACACAAGGAAGCCAACTGGGTCCCAAAGAAAAAGATTTCATAATTCCTATGGCTCAATTGGTTGAGTCATATTAAATTAAGTCTGGGATTTTCAAGGACAAAAACCAGAGCTTCCCCACAGGACACCTAAGACAAGAAAGCAAGTGGCATTCAAGGCACAGAGTTCTAAGAACTAACTTTTGATGAGTAATGTGGTGTCATTGAGTCACTTGTTTAAACGGGAAGAGGGCAGGGCTCCTCTATGAACCAGAAACAATCTTAGCTGATAGGTCTCAGTATTTCAGAGCTACTGTTTAACTCAGAGCCAACCCCTCTGAACTCTGCATAAGGCTATGGCAGAATAAGAAGAGAAGTGGAGTCCAGTGACCAGACCAGCTGTTAAGAATCACTAAGTAACTATCGATATCTAAGCTAGCGACAGTTTATTGGGGTCCCCTGTATTGCTCCTGCTATTTCACTGCTACCATATCTGGCTAGGCACTAACACTGCCACCCATGCAACACTTGTATTATCAGAAAGATGAGAACAGCCAGGCGGTGGTGGCACACGCCTTTAATCCCAGCACTTGGGAGGCAGAAGCATGCAGATCTCTGAGTTCAAAACCAGCCTGGTCTACAAAGTTAGTTCCAGGTGGTCAGGACTACCCAACACCAGAAAATGCAAAGGCTATTTGAAGACAACTGGTTCAGAGCTTAAGAATCATTTAGAAATAGTCACACAGGTCAAAACATACCAATGTAACATTTAAATAATGTGTACACACACACACACACACACACACACACACACACACACACACAAAGCCATCCAAAAGCAACACGGCAACTTGTCAAAACTCTTAAACAGTTAATTTTAGGATCATGTTCTGAATAAGGCACCTGCTTGGTAATAAGTAAAGATCTCTATTTTTCACCAAGAAATTTCCTAACTTTGTAGGCCACATCTTCAGTGTCCCCAACAACTTACTGTCCCAGTCAGAAATATCCTGACCCAAGCATAGTAGCAGGGAAATCTCGAGCTAAGGGAGGTCAGGAAGGTCAACTGGGGGATTTAGAGAGTGGGGATCCTGTGTCAGCAGCCATGGCAGAGGAAGACATGGCTCCTGGCTTCCTGACTTCGACTCTGAGACTTACAAGCCATGTTGCCTCTGCTCCTCCCAGGAAGCCCTGGATACTCCACACTCCACCTGGGAACACTGCTCCAAACCTTGAGTGTTCTGGAACTAAGGTCAATAAGTTTCAATGCAAGTATGCGTTTGTTCCTCACTGCTTTGAAGGTCATCACCCACAAGTGCTGGCATGGCTCTTATGAAGCCAAGTAAACACTTTCCCCATTTTGTCTCTCTTTGGCCACCGCTATATTCCTTCTCAGGTTTCTATGTTATTTGTAACCACTTTCCTCTCTCCAACTGAAGAATTCCTTCATTCCCCCACATGTCCCTGTCCACCATGGTCCCATGGCCGGGCTTTCTGTCTTGCACAGTCCCTTCATTTGGGATGTGTTGAAAGATTCATTGAACAAATTACAAACTCACATGACCCTTCCCACAGTTCATGGGAAGCAGCTTTTTCCAAGTGTCTGCTCCCTACCACATACTCTACAGGCCCCATACACTCTACATACAAGCATGCATCTTCCTATTCCTGTGCTACAGAAAGACGGTCACAATGGGAGAACTCCCACCCTTCAAAGGAAGCAGGTTTGAATGGCCTGTTGCTTGTGCATTCTGAGTTTCTGGGAATAGGGATTGGCTGTCAGCATCAATACATACATAGGGCGTAGAGAGAGAAAAAAGACGCCTTTCGGGCACAGTGGGCTACGGCAGTGCTTTCTGGCTAGTTCTGTGTGTCTTTCATCTTTTGCCACCCCCTAATCTGTTTGCCAAATACCTCAAGACGTTTCCGGAAGGCTCTGAATTATTGACAAACTCAGGGAAGATGCTTTGGAAAACACCAAACACTAAAACAGATCTGCGCAGCTAGTGCAAACACTTGGCCATCAGCAGTTTCCTTTTTAAGACCAAAGGGGAGAAAAAGGAGCGAGGAAAGGCTGCCTAGGCTAAATAATAATGATATTCACAGAAGAGCAGACACTGAAATTCCGAGTTAGTGATCTTGGAAGCTCTACTCACCCCTAGCCATCTCGCTCCTTTATTGGCCGCCTGTTGAATCTGGACTCTTTTGAGGGTGACATGGTAAACAGCTCCTTCCTCTACCTCTTCACCCCAGTCCTGAATCGAGCTCTGCCAAGGATGGGAAAAAGAGAAAGAAAAAGAGGGTCGTTGTGTGTGCTGTTGCTGTTTTCTTCCCTCTCTGCTCACCACAATCTACCCCAGCTGCTTCCCAGCTCACAGCAGCACTCAGAGCCTAAGACAGGCTGTTCGGAATAAATATTCCAATCAGCGCGATACAAGACACACTGCCATAGATGAGGCTGAGATTTTCTTGGCCTGCAGCCCTTTCCTGCGGTATCAGGATCCTCTGACTTCTCCTGTTCAGTTATTTTTCCTAGACTAGCTACATATCTTAGGTCGGTTTTTTCCCAACTTTTTTCTTCATAAGGAAACTGTGATTTAGTCCTGATCAACTCTGTGCCTTTAAGTGAAGGAAAAATAACTCATTTGCAAAAACAAAAGTTTATCTTTCTCTAAGTACACAAACATTTAAGCAATGTCGATTTTAACCTCACGCAAACAAGTGTTTTAATGCCAAGAGCCCTCTTTGGGAAGTGAAGTTGTATTTCTTTTTCTACTGTCATTGTTTTGGAATGCCAAAAAAAGTTAGGGGGTACAGAAAGTTTTTATTTCCGGGGGGGGGGGTGGAAAACCCTCTGGCAAGTGCAGAGAAAGCAGGGCATCCTCTCAAAGCTTCCACTGAAATGTACACAGCGACCCCCTAGATGGCTATGTAGCCAGCTAAACCTCTGATCTGCATTAAAGGGGCTGCTGCTAGGAGAGAGAGAGGGAGACAGAGGGAGACAGGGGCGGGGGGGGGGGGGGGGGGAGAGAGAGGAGAGAGAGAGAGAGAGAGAGAGAGAGAGAGAGAGAGAGAGAGAGAGAGAGAGAGAGAGAGAGAGGGAGAGAGGGAGAGAGAGAGGGGAGGCGCCGCTCCGGAGACTGAGTTATGTCCTCTCCAAGTTCTGCTCTCCTGACACGCATCAGTCTGTCCCAGACACCCCGCAGGCGATGCCTGAGACCGCACCGTTTCTAGGGAGGAGTAGAGAGGGAAGAAATAAATACAAAAGCAGAGTGAGAAAGCTCCCCTCGGAACTCGGAGCCGGTACTGGTGGCTCCGATCACTTCCACAGGACTCCAACAGCCCGGCCCAAGAAAGCGGGAGGTGGGAAGATTTCCCCAGCAGAGAAGAGTCCGGGAAAGGAAGGGAGCTCGCGTTTACCATTTTAGCTTGCCAAAGCAATTTCATTCTCAGTTTTCTCTCCCGTACACGGACGCTGCATGGTGCGCCCTGCTCCGAGGCGGCCGAGGCGTCTCTCCGGCCCGGCTTCGGGTCCCCGCGCTTCCCACGCGCCCCGCTGTCCCACTGGCCGCCGCGCGCGACTGGGCCACAAAGGAGCGCGGCCAGGGAGCAAGCGAGCAGCCCGGGAGCCCGCGGCCGCAGACTCCTCCCCGCCGCTCCGTGATGTCAGGCTTTCCTGTTTGTGCTTGCGAGCGCACTCTCCCTTTCGGAAGCCCCACGGATCAAGGGAGCAAGCAATCGTTTCTCCAGCTCAGGAACGGTGGGGAAACGACGCTTTTAAGTAGACCGGTTCATCAGCGTTTCCTGGTGGTCACCAGGTGCCAAAATAGAACCATATGTGCCATGGGGCATGTGTGCGCAGCCTCTGCCTGCTTCTCTGAAGGCAACTGGGGGAATTCAGAGTTGGGGACACTTGTGTGATCTGCCTGCTATTTGGAATTTAGAGCAATTAAATCAGAGTGCCCCCGGTTTCAGGGAACATTTTCATTAGGATAAAGTCAGAAGATACCTGGGTATCTAAAAAACGTTCCCAGGGGCTCTACCCTGCCCTGCACCTGCCCAGAGTTGTTCCTACCCTTCATTCTTGCTTTTTTTTTTTTTTTTTTTTTTTTAATCCCCTCAAGGTGGCTAGTCTTGACCACTTGGAACTTTTGTAGCAATCCTCCTGCCTCTGTCTCCTGAGTGCTGATATTACAAGCATGCATCAGCTCCACCCCCCATTCTGATAAGGCTTCTGTGGGTGAAAGAAGACAATGCTGGGAAGGGTTTGATGGATCTGACAGTAGGTGACACAGGCCATAAGCAGTCCTGGGGGCTGTGGAGTCTTTATGAGTAGCCATGGGGGGTCTGCACTGTAGAGACACAATGGGATAATTACTGCAGGGAAAGCCTTTCAAGGGGGCACTGCTGGTGAGAATTTTATCTTAACCCAAATGTCTGTGTGGGACAATACATTACATGTTAAAAGATCTGATTTTAATAAATTAACAACTAGAGATAACCGATAATAATACAGTCAAAACTACACCTGCCAGAACTCCACACCAATTACGAAAACCTGAGGGCTCATGCTTTCCAGGCACCGCCCCTGATCAATCTGAAAGAGTTCTCCCAATTGTCATGCTAAGTCATAGCTCTGAGCTGTGATTAGTAATAAGCGTATCATGAGCTGAAAAGTCAGGGAGACCAACACACTGAGGTCTCCAGAGGAGCAGAGGAAATGACAGCAAGGGCACACCAAGGAAGCAAAGGACCCCCCACACACACACACACACACACTCTGCAGATGTCACCAAGCCACTCAGTCAAATGTTCAGGGGTCCACGATGTGTAGAGAGAAGAATGTTCCTGTAGAAGCTACGGGGCTGTTTCTGTAATTTAAATATTAAACACACACACACACACACACACACACACACACACACACCTGCTTTGCTCAGTATTCAGAACAGAGTGTCCTAGGAGCGAGAGAGAAGTTACGTGTAGGCCCTACCTCAGACTTGCATGTTAGCCTTCCTCAGGGTCCCGGGTCAGATCTAGGGCTAAATTGGTGATTCTGAAGACATCAAGGAGGGAAAGGAGGGCAGGTCAGCAACCCTTGACATTAATTTCACCACCACTCAAACCCAATCTAGGCCGGAAGTTTGAGGACTGTAGCAAAACTTTTTCTAGATAAGCAGGTTTTTTTCTCCAGGACTTTCTGGGGAATGGCGTGGACCTCACAAGCCCTCCGAGGCTGCAGCTGTCTCCTCCCTCTCACCCTACAGCAGTGTCTTGACTGAGTACCTGGCGGGCAAAGGGAGAGACAGCAGGACCCAGCTCAAGCCCAGACTTAACAGTGGGAATCACCTTCCACACTCCTTCCCTCTGTTTCGATTCCACAGCTGCAAAACCGGACAAACACCCACCTCACAGAATTTCAAAAGAGTTAAATAAAATAACACGTGAAAATCACGTAGTGCATGGAGAGTTGTCCAAAGGTTCCATTCTTTCCCTGCTGCCCTCCCCCCTAAGCACTCCTGGCCCAGACACCATAAGAAGCTGTGTCATGTCTACAATGTGGAGAAATCTGAAATGATGTCTTCCAAATTATATTAAAGTTCCAGAGAGGCTTACCAACAATAATTATTTGTGCTTACTCCTGAGAAGGTGCAACTTTGTAAACATTCTTTTATAAAGGGAAAAAAAGGTTAAAAACAAAATAGCTGACTTTATATGATTTTCAACTATTAAAATGTTGAAGTCAACAGGGCTTTTAAATTGTATTGTTAAATATTTCACCTATAGGCAATGGGGCTTTTGGATTAAAATATTAGTTGGTGTATGAAGCAAATTATCAGTCAGTGTGAATTTACTCACCTAGTAAATTCCTTACCTACACTCTAATAGGCCACCAAGAAAACAGTATATGTGCGTGTGTGTGAATGCATGTGTATGCATGCTGATGTACATGCGCGGGTCAGGGGAAGGGTAAGTTCACCTGAGCTGGCACATGTGGAGGCCAGAGGTTGACATCTGGATGCCTTTCCTTAATTGCTTTTCCAACTTTGAGATAAGCTTTTACTGAAGCTCAGTTTTGGCCAGGTCAGCTGGCCAATGAACTCCCAAGATCATGCTCTGTCTGCTCACTGTCCCCAGGGTCACAGGTATATAGGCCATGGCCAGCTTTTATGAGGGTTCTGAGGTCCCAAACTCAGCAAGTACCCACTGAGCCACCTCTCTGGCTACTTTTGCCCCAGTACTGGGGGTTCACAACTAATATTTGAACTTTGGCTTTGTGTTCCTTAACTTTAATGTATTTGTTCATTAGTTCTAATTGTCCTTCTGTTGACATACATACATACATACATACATACATACATACATACATACCTGTTTGTAATTTTCAAGGTTTAATATGTTAGATGTCCATGCTAACCCAAACTACCAACCAACAGGAGTTATGAGCAGATGACAAGCGGGACATCAAAGCAAACAGCCTCTGCCCAGCAGAGGAACCTAGCCAGGGTGAAAAGGCAATCTATAGGATGAGAGAAAAAAACTTGCAAATCACCTGACCAACAAAGAATTAATATCCATAATAGACAAGGAATTCCTATAATCCAATAGCAGAAGAATAGCTATAATCCAATTATAAAGCCATCCACAAATATATGAAAAGATATCTTGTATCATTCACCAAAGGGGAGGAAGTGAGGAAGGGACAAAAGACAATGAGAAGTATTATGAAAATATTATAAAATTTTATACCCTAACTAGAAATGAATTTTTAAAGGAGAGATGGAAGGGAGGTGGGGAAGGAAGAAGAGAAGGATAGATAGATAGATAGATAGATAGATAGATAGATAGATAGTGTGTTGATAAGAGAAAAGGGACCCCTAGTATACTGTTGCTGAGAATGTAAGCAGTGCCCACTACGAGGACTCAAGAACTTTTTAAAATGTAAGATTCAGTAATGCCAATCATGGTATTTACTTTTTAAAAACGTAACTCCAGATCTCTGAGAAACACCTTTACTTCCATGTTTACTGCAGCATTATTCACAGAGATGTCTGGATGTCAATCAATGGACGAACAAATGTAAGAAACTGTGATTCAGCGGAGTATTGTCCAGATTTTAAAAAGACAGAAGTCCTCTTTAAAAGATCACATGGATGGACCTGGAAGACGCTATGCTAAGGGAAATAAGTCAGGCTCAGAAAGACAATGTAAGATCTCACGTCAGTGAGTGTTTGACTACTCAGACACATAAAAGCAGAATTGATTGGGGATACCTGGTGGGTGTAAGAGTAGAAGGTAATGACCAAAGAAAACAAAGTTTCTTTTATAAAAGAAATTTTTGCACAGGGCCTACACTTACTGTATTGTGTATTTTAAGTTGCCTGAGTAGGTCTTACGTTAATATGATAGCTACAATAATACTGGAGTGGGTAGAAACATGGCAGAAGATCATCTGTCCCTGGCCTTGATGGTGGTGATGGCTTCATGGCTGTGCTCTGATCTCCAAGCTCATTAAATTATAAATATTAAATATAAACAGCACGTCACATGTCACTCATACCTTAATGAAGTCACTTTAAAACCCTGTCATGAAGATGACAATGCCAATATAAAATGGCCAGAAACAGCAAGACCTCAGCTGTGTCATCTTCAAACTCAAGGCTGGACTACAATGTCCTATGCCCAGTCCAAAGCTTAGAGGAAAGCATTCTAAGCAGTAATAACAATGACTGTGGGGAGAGAAGGAAGAGCATGGTCTACAGTCCCTTACACCTTGCCTCACCATGGTTGAGTAGCAGCTGTCTCCACCCACCCACAACTTTGACCTAAAGGGCAGCCTCTCCTACCCACTGCTGACAGATTTGAAATGAAACTGGTAACAGCCATTTGCAATAATTTTATTAATAACTATACCTTCAGCTATCTCTAGATCCCTAACAACAATGCTGGAAAAAGGCGTAAACAAATAAATCATTTAAATCCTACTTCGAGCAACATCTAGGTGTAGCTGAAATGCAAGTACTCCATCCTATTAGCAACCCATGAATGCTTCTTCCTGGTCTTCAGGTTTGCAGGCTATGCTGCTTAGCAATTAGCTTCCCACATTCAGTTTCCCAGGGTCAACTGGGCATTCTGTTTAGGGTTGTTTCCAGCTGTGAAAACTTGGGTTGGCCTGGGGGGTGCAACACATTGATAAAGTGTGTGTTTAGCACGTACAAGGCCTTGGGTTCAATCACCAATTCCAAAAATCAAAAAAACAACAAAGACCCTGGGGGTGCTCCATTCACCTACGCTTTGCTTGAACTTTCAACCTTGCTTTGCAAAGGATAAGAACAGCCAGTCATGCTTGGTTAAGGATGAATGGTCCTTTAAACACTTCTTAAACAGTAGACAGTTGCTGTCATTTTCTGCGCCCAAACTGACCTTATTAATTATCACAGAGATACTATAAGGTACCAATTAAAATTACCAATGTTCTGCTATTAGATTATTCTACCCATGTAAACAAATTATGAGCCAATTTTAGACAGATCTATTGTAACTAAAGAAAAGGATGCCCTAAGGCATGGAAATAAGGACAATTGGCATAGGCAAATACCACTCAACAACTGCCAGGCTCGAGGCAGAGGACTCCTACAGCCATCACAGAAAATATTTTTCAGCTAATGTTTTAATCACTTGTTGGTGGATGCTCCTAATTGCTGGCGATGCTCACTTACAGAGGACGTTAAGTTATGGAATACTATTTGTACCTGGGGCTAATGTACATTATTAATGCCTCATCTAATTGTAGATTTCTATAAAAGGAAAAAGAACACAGCCAGAAATGTGCCCACAGAGATGAAAAGATCAAAACACAACAATCAGCGGCAACATGTGACAAAACACTACAGGGGGCAAAGTGAATGAGCGACTGAACCTGAACATGAAGGGCTTTGGCCAAGATTCTGGAAAGAGTTATTGGACAATCAGCCAGATCACCTTTTCCCCCCCAAAGCTTCAGGAACCTCCTTTTGTCATGAGCATGGTATTGAAGTAGTAGTGAGCTCCACTAAAGGGGACTGGTAAGACAAAGCAGCAAAGAACAATGGCTCTTCAGTCAGAGACATCTCCAGGTAAGCTCTAGCCTGACCACTCTGAGGCAAGGCCTTCATTTCAGCCCACTTAGTCCTATAAGAAGACCGGAATATAAGCACTTCTGCCATTGGCTCACAGTAGAAACTAATCAAATAATCCACCAATCAACAAATCCAGCAAGCCTTTAGCACAGTACTCAACCCCATTGTTACTACTCAATGCTATTAGCAGCAGGAGCCGCATGTGTTAAGATAAAGAACTGCAAAAGGTACAGGAAACTAATGAGTTAAAAGCCACACCCTTCTTATAAGTAGCTCAAGATTCTATAGCCTCAAAACAGAATTTCATGACACAAGGGTCACAGAGTGGGCCCTGAGTCTCGCACCCTGTTCAGTCAGGAAGAAGTATTTACCCAGTTGCTACAAACCCAGAAAAATGCTGGGCTCAACGTTCCTGCCCACTCCAGCCCATTCTCATCCTAGACAGAGTGGGCTTCTCAAGCCACGTGACCATCTCCCTGTCCTTTACCCCCTCTAGTGGCTCCCTATTGCCAAGGGTAAAAGCCTACATCCTTCCTATTCGCCATTTGGCCTGGCTGAGGCTGGCCTCTGGCCACCCCTAGCCTCCTTCCCCGCGCAGGTTTTGTTGATATCTTGGACAGGTCCGACGCCTCTTGCCACGGGGCCTTTGAAGACATCATTCTCCTTGTGTGGGACACCTAGCCTCCTCTTCTTGCTCTGGTTAATGCCCATATCATTCATCTGCAGTCACAGCACCACATTCCTCTTGCCTTGTACCCAACCACAGTTGAATGACCGCACTGACAGCTGCGAGAGTCTTTTACTAGACTATAAGCTCTGTAGAGGCAGGGATGATGTCAGGATGATAGCCCCATTCTGTGCTAGCGCCTCACAAAGCTGAGCACACAGAGACCTGCTATGGCTAACAGCACTGCAGATGCCAAAAATAACTAGAGGAAGAGATGACTTGACAGGGAGATGGGGAGAGGGCATGTTATAAACTCAATAAGGAACTAGTAAATATGGTTGAATGATAAATATTAGGTATTGTCACTATCTTAAGGTTGTTTATTATACTAATAGAAGGAAAGAAAAAACATAAAGGAAATGGGGGAAAATGATTTTTGAATGCTAGATAGAGATCAGCAAGTGAAATTAACAGACCCAAGTGAGCTGAACAAGGGGACACTGAGAGGATGAAACCGTCAGGCAGGGGCTGGAGAGGTGGCTCAGTACATACTACTTTTACCAAGTACCCAAGCTTAGCTCCCAGCACCGGCATGGGCAGCTGTGACTCCAGCTCCAGGAACCCATGGCTTCCATGACACCTGGGCTTAAATGCACATAGGCACACACATATATGCATGAGTTTAAAGTATATTTTTCAAAGTTTCAAGTCTTCCTCCAGAAGGGGCACGGAAGGGACAGTGGGGTAGATATCATTAAGATGCACCAGATACATGTAAAACATTTCCAAAGACTAAATAAAACTATTCCTTAAAATTCACACTTTTGAAGACAAGGCGAAGCATGCTTTGGAAGGGAAGGGAGGTTACAGAGAGGACCATCTGCTCAAAGGAGACAGAAAGAGGTGAGAGCTGGGCCCCGCCGTCCAGCAAACACATGTAGACAAAGTAGCCCTCCCCAGCCAAGAAGTTCTTTGCAACTGAGACCTGCTAGGGGAGGAAAAATCCGTTTCTCCAACAGTGTGACCACCCATACCAACCACATTTGATTGGTTTTCCACCTTTCTTTTCTTTTCCTTTAAAAAAAATTTTTAGGTTTGTCTATTTTGACTTTCTTTTAGTTTATTTTTCTTTGAGACAGACAGACAGACAGACAGACAGAGACAACGAAAGCATGAAGTTGAGTAGATAGGGATGTAGAAGGATCTAGGGGAGGAAAAATATATAAAAATATATTGTAAGAAAAAAATAACCAAAACCAGAAAAAGATAATTTGAAGTGATAAAATCTAGCACATCGACTAGATTTATTTGTTGTCTTATTTTTGGCTTTTTGAGACAGGGTTTCTCTGTGTAGCTTTGGCTGTTCTGAACTCACTTTGTAGAGCAGGCTGGCCTCGAACTCACAGAGATCCGCCTGCCTCTGCCTCCCAAGTGCTGGGGTTACAGGCGTGTGCCACCATGCCCATCTCATCTAGATGATTCTAATACTGGTCTGTAAATTAGCTTGCGAGGGGAGGAAGTACCAAGGGCAGGCTGTTGAGGGAACACCCTTCTAAATTAGCAGCTACACTGAGAGAGGCGATTGGAGGGCTCTGAAAGAAAGGAATGAATCTGAGTGGGGTGGGAAGAATAAATGCTGCAACTCGATGGCATGCTACAGGAAAATGAGAGAGCAAAGCAAATAAATAAACAAACAAAATTAAAAGTTTTAGGACTAGAACTCTGAGAATGTAGGGACGTGTACATAAAGCTAAAATAAGAAGGGGTTCTGCTTTGAGGAA